>NC_069500.1:948675412-948905412 GCF_027579735.1 Bombina bombina | reverse complement strand
CTAAATTACAAAAAAAAAAAAATTACACAAAATAAAAAACAAAATTATCAAAAATAAAAATGAATTACACATAATCTAATAGCCCTATAAAAATAAAAAAGCCCACCTAAAATAAAAAAAACCCCTAGCCTACACTAAACTACCAATGGCCCTTAAAAGGGCCTTTTGCAGGGTATTGCCCCAAAGAAATCAGCTCTTTTACCTGTAAAAAAAATACAAACAACCCCCCAACAGTAAAACCCACACAACCAAACCCCCAAATAAAAACCTAAATAAACCTAAGCTAAACATTGCCCTGAAAAAGGCATTTGGATGGGCATTGCCCTTAAAAGGGCATTTAGCTATTTTACATTAAAAATAAAACCCACCCAATAAACCCTTAAAAAACATAACACTAACCCCCGAAGATCCACTTACAGTTTTCGAAGACCGGGCATCCATCCTCATCCAGGCGGCAGAAGTCTTCATCCAAGCGGGCAGAAGTCCTCCTCGAAGCTGGCAGAAGTATTTATCCAAGCGGGTAGAAGTCTTCATCCAGACAGCATCTTCTATCTTCATCCAGATGGCATCTTCTATTTTTATTCATCCGGCGCGGAGCAGGTCAATCTTCAATATATATGTGTGTATATACACAGTAAAGTTTGGTGAATCTATAAATCCAGAGAGTGCATTCTTTTCAATTATTTATATCATTCCTGATGCACATAAACAAACAACAAAAGGATAAACTCTAGTGGCGCCACCTATAAGGTACAGCAACGTAATAGTAATAGTACCAAAAAGTACCAGTACATAATATATATATAACAAATGTTGGGCTGCTAGTAGCTGATAAGCAAAAAATTGAATATCCCAATAAGGTGTTATATAATATACGAATGGATATGTGGACCCACTTATCTGCTGAACGCTCATCTTCGTTGTGTACATTTTAAAAAAATATTTGCAGGTTGGGAGGGTGACACACAACCATCCTGAAAGGGATGTGGAGGGTCCTCAGAACAAATATTATCTTCTGTGAAATGTCGAAAACTGGATTTTCTGACATCAAATGAAATCTTTTCCATACAGTATTAATCTTGGTCATCAACATTTTCCAATTTTGTTCTTAGCTTGATGGATATAAAGAACAAGAGAGGCGCATGTGTGTACTAATAACACTAATGACAAGAACCAGATATAATCCTAATCAGGGTACTCACATTTGTGAGGAGCACTCAGACAGTGCTATTGGATACAGGCTGGATATTTTGCAGCAACCCAGCTCACTGTTCAGTCTTGGAAAACCAGAAGAAGGGGTCGCAAGAAGTCTAGATAGGCAAATAAAACAGAAGGGGCGCCTGTGTGTGCCAGTAGTATAATATATTAGTATATAGATAAAAACCCCTATACAGGGTACTCACATTTGAGAGGAGCACTCAGTCAGTGCTATTAGGAACAGGCTGGGTAGTTGGCAGCAACCCAGCTTACTGGTCACATCGATAGGCCAAAGCTCTGGAACTCAGGAACAGCAAAACCCTGGTAATGAACTGCAACAATCCAGAGAAAGCAGTCTCTGCAGCTGTAAGCTCCCAATGGGAGTGATTAGTATAAGGGGCTATATTAAAGGTTCCAAAAAATGTATGATAATGATAAAAACAAGTTTTTAAAAAGGAAATAGTAAAATACAATGGAACCCTAAGGTGGGATATGCTAGTAGCCCACCTTAGCTTAATGCAACGTGTTTCTCAGTGTATCAAAACACTGTTTCATCAGGCATAAAATACAAGCTAAAAAGTGCCTATAAATATACAAGCCCTACTAATCACAAGCACAATTGAGAAAACAATCAATGCATACACCTGGGAAACCACTCCTACAAGAGCAAATTCCCAGCAAATAAACCCTTTGTTGGAAACTGCATACATCATTGTATCATAGATTTCAAAGAGAATTATATATGATTATATAGAAAAAAGGGGAAGAAATAATAAAATAAAAATTAATATAATATATCTGAAGTACATGGTATCCAAAATTCATGACAACCAAATTAAATTGAACTATTGACCCCCTAAATAAGACCATATATATATATATATATATATACACACATACATATATACACATATACCTGTATTGTATATAATTGTAACAAAAGTTGCGGTCTCAGCATAATGCTTATTTCTGCTGAGACCGCGACTTTTGTTACAATTGTTTCTCTTGGATTATTCTGGGGGCGTGGAGGGTCCTAGCGGTCTCATTGGAGCAGCTGTTGCTGGCTGAGACGTTGCTGGCATCAGAACAAGGCTCTTTGCACTGCAGTACGTTTAGTGTTACAGAAACAAGTGGTCACCGTATACATATGGAGGATTCTATTGAGAAGGATATTTAATCAACTCCGAAGGGACCGCGGTAAGCCTCTATGTTCTAAATATTATTATTCTTGGGAGAACTGTTGTGAACTTTCTATTTATCCTGTGTTAACCGCATTAGTGGGGCTCAATGTGGAGCAGTATTCACAGGGTAATGCCTATATAAAATATTTACACACACACAGTTTAAAATACTGTTGGATTGTATACCTGTATATACACACATATATATATATATATATATATATATATATATATATATATATATATATATGTATAAACTGTATCTGTATTTATTTCATGCTGCAAACCAACAAAATGTGATTATTTTCAAGGGGGTGATTCTTTTCAATACCCACTGACTGTCAACACCAAAAAGATTATTGTTTAAAAATATAGATAATGCCTTCACTACCCATTCCTTAGCTTTACAGAACAATCATTATTTTATTAATATACTTTATAACATTTAAACCTCTACATTTCTGCCTATTTCTAAGCCACTACAGACAGCCTCTTATCACGTTTTTTAATTTGCTTTTTGCAACAGGAGACTGCTAGTTCATGTGGGCCATAAAGATAAGATTGTGCTGATGCCCGTGGAGTTATATATGAGTAATTGGCTAAAATGCAAGTCAATGGAAAAAATAATTTGCCATGTGATCAGGGGACTGTCAAAAGAAGCTTAAATGCAAGGTAATTACAGAGGTTAAAAGTATATTAATATAACCATGTTGGCTGTTCAAAACCGGGGAAAGAGTTTAAACAAAACATTTTTTTATTAAGGTACTAGCATCATACATCATATGTCCATGAAGACATAATAATACATACAAGATGATACAATACAGGATGACATTCAATACATATCAAACATTGGGCTAATAATATCTTCCCTAAAAAGGGCAATATCACCTTTCCATACTAGTACAGATACACTATTCATTTATTTGAATTTAATCTCACATCTTAACCTTATTTATAATCTTAAATTAAAACCTTTAAAAATCATGGCTAATTCGTCTTAGCTCCAACAATACAATTGTCAACAAAAACATACAGTATATACTAGCCCTTTTTTATGTACTAGAGTGATAATCTGCAGTAACATATAGATTGTTGTATTAATCTCCTGATATCTCTTTCAGTGTTTGGTGCTTAGAAGTATAACACATATATAATAAGGAATATTTATAACACATAAACAGGTTATAGTATGTATAGGAGGACCTTCATATAGTATAGATGAAGCTGTTCACCCACTTCAAAAACTAGTAAGATAAAATAACATGATCAGGGCTCAGATATGTTAGGTTAAACATCTCTATTCGCTTTGCGATAAATAGCAAACTAAAGCACCCTAGTTTAAAGTGACTGTAAAACATTCTGAGGGTGGCTACCCAAGACTAGAAATGTGAATAAAGTCTTAGAGATTAAGGTTAAGGAGGAAACATTATGGCCAATATATATAAATATACATCCAAGTAACGCTGACCTTGACCAACAACTTAGTGGTGAATATTGACAGTGAAAAGACTCATACAATTTAACATTAAAGCATCTCAATTGTTAACACTATCTATATACAGTAAACTGTCTTCTGCTCCCTTATCCCATAAATATAATATAAAGGGTCTGACACTTAGAAATGTCTATTTATTGAAAACCACCTTGTAGTGCTCATGTTCTTCCTGTGTAATATGATGATCTCTTATTTATAGCAGTCTTACATAATTAGTTTGACTTAGCAGAGAGGATCCCCCAATAATGAGTCAAACTGCCCCGGCCGCAGACAGCTCAGCCCCCTCTAGTTCAAAGAAATAAGGAACAATGAAATATAATAAAATAAAAAATCCAGGAGTACATACAGTTACAATTATTCAGGGATACAAAATGGAAGCAAAGAATAGCAACCCCATTCTATGATAACAGGAAGCAATTATTAATATTGGTGAGTTTACATATATCCAGGGGTCAGACAGTATTTCAAATTTGATTAATTTTCGGATTTCTGTTTGTATGTGAAAACAGATGCCATATTTTTAAACATGCAAAGCTCTTTATAATTTTCATTGAAACATAAATTTGGTGTATTCAACAGTTAACCAAGATATAGTATGATCTTCACAAATGTTACTTGTCAACAGGACCGTATCAATATAACTTTTATGTTAGAGCATAGGATGTGAGGTCCATAACTATCTTATAGAGAGGGAACACAAGAAAATATCAACTGTTAACCAGAACATCTAGAGTAGGGAAAAGGGTCAGAGAAGCAACCAGCTCGAGGTCTCCGATTAGGGGTTTAACCAATTCCCCTATTAACTTGCATGGCCATAATGTGCGCTGAAGCAGTAAGTTCCAAGACCCGATCAGAAGCATTATATTCCTGTTTGCAGGTTACCTGATCATAGGAAGAAAGCAACTAAGTATGTGATCTTGTAAATCTTGGCTCACGATATGTGAGACCAGAGGTGGGAAAGCCAAGCCCCGCAGCGGGGGGTTAATCACCCCACTCCTCTGAGGGATTGAAGATGCATCACATGGCTTTTTAATGGGAACCAGGTCAGTTGGAAAAGGAGCCATCTGTAGTAATATAGTGGATGGCAACTCTGAAAGCAACATTCCGGCCTCCGTCAGGCCCGAAGCCAAACCGCCCCAGGTGCACCGCCTTACTATATCTTTGCTCCTTGTGTTGCTATTATCCTCCATCCCCCTGTCAACGGTCCGGAATGTGAATGGATCCATGAGCAGGAATCTCTTGCCTGATGTCAATGATTCCTCCGCTACTACAATGACGGTCTTTGGCCTTGTCGGCTGGCGTAGGTTACTCTCAGGGACCTCCCCCCTAATAGACACTGTTAGGTCTGTGAAGCTCACATCTAGCTTATGGTCCAAATCTTTAAGTAGAGCATTTAAGGTGGAATGAAAATTCTACATGATAAAAAGAAGCTGAAGATTAGAAGAAACAGCAGTTGGTGTGGAATAATGGTATATAATTTAATATATCATATTTATACATTTATACTTGAAACTCATCTGGTATGCAAGATAGGTTTACCTTGGAAAAACAATAAATAGTACATTTAAAACTATGGTCAAACAAAGAAAAAAAGTTGTCTGGTTCATTCCAACAACTACAATATATACACTGAATAAGGGTAATTGTACTCCACCTGGAGCTGAAATCTGAAAGTCTGGGAGCAACATTATTCCAAAAGGTACACTGGACACAGACTGGAATGACCCGGTGGCAACAAAAATGTAGTGCAGCAAGTAGTTTCAAAAGTCCAAAATTTGCCTGTGATAGGGATTTTATTGGCTAGTATGGCTACTGAGCTTCGCTTACCTTATTTCATTGTATAATTGGAAAGTTGTTTAAAATTTTTATGTTCTATTAAAATCATGAAAGAACATTTTGGGGTTTCCTGTCCTTTTAAGTGAACCTGGAAAATCCATTTAAAAATAATAGGAAGATTGGAATCCAAGCCACCGATAGCCTGTGGACAAAAGACTCCAGTAGATACCTACAAAACGTTGTATGCTGTATTAATCCCCTAGCTAATCTTATGAATGCATCAGAAATATTCTTTTTTTTTTCCTTTACCATATTTACCACTACTTATGATATGTCATTTTGTATATAAGCTAATTAGATGTTTTTGCTAACTGATCTATTTTGTGATACATTTGATTGTGTGTCTGCAGAAAGTATTCCCAATCACAGTATCCAGCTTTGGTCAATGTACCAATTTAGCATGAAGTAAAGCTTTTTTTTTTGTCTTGATTGCACATTAAAAGAAGAATGTCTTTCTATAAGCCTGAACTCTTCTTTTCGTTTTTATTCATCTTTGGAGCAACTTTCACTTGTGTCATCTTAGTGTCATTTGATATGAGTAAAATACAAAGCAACATAAAATCTAATGTTATCATGTGTGCAAATATTTACCAAATACTATAGCAAAATATACTATAAATAGTCTATAAATAGCAAAAACGTGTACATATAAGTAGTCTATAAAGAATAATCTGTATATATATAAATTCTTCAATGTCACAACACCATGGCTGCTCTTCTTAACAGTTACAGCTTATCTTCGCTCTATATAATCTCTGAGTAGTTGTTTTTAATAAATCATATTTTAATTGCATATCTCATATCCCCAGGGTGCAGTATTCAAGGTATTCAGATGTCTGAGGAAGGGGTGTCAACCCCGAAAACGTTCACTATTAAAGTGTGATTGGGTAAATTCAGAGAGTGCAATTTATTTTGTTATATATATATATAAAAGAGTCCAGTCTACAGACCAACCCACCAGATGCCAGCTGCCTGGGTGCAAAAATGCAATGTAATATTCCCACAAGCGAATGCACTCACAGGACTTACACAAAACAAACCAAAGTTTAATGGAACTTTTTCGAAGATACAAACTCCTTCTTCAGCATGTGAAACAAATGTGAAATACACTCATATATAGTATTGTGAAAGCATCTAATCAAACATTGTACATACCTCTTTTTCATACAGTGGCAACAAACTGCTGTATTGGAACGCAAACCTGCATTCCACTGTCTCGTGAACCCGGAAGTGCCCATATATCACTTCCGGTATAGCAAAAAACATTGATATTACATACTTCATTTCTCAGACATTGTATAGATAACTTATGTATTGAATTCATGTGTATATTCATAGCGGTGTACCTTTGTTATGTATAACCTCAATGGTGTAATAATCAGGATAAGTTATTATTGCCATATAGTAAAGTACAAACCATTGCACAAAACACCTTTTGTTGACCTGCAACTATAGTTACCAACCGGAACCGAGGTTAACCTCTCAGTCTATACACCACACTTAAGATGAACCTACTACAGCACACGATATGGGTCACTGTTTTATCATAATCACAGATCCTACTCATTATGACTTGTGCACAGAGGTCCCTCTACATCCTCCACCCTTACATGGTGGAGTTTGACAGAGGCAAATATGA
Organism: Bombina bombina; assembly: GCF_027579735.1. Classification (NCBI taxonomy): domain Eukaryota; kingdom Metazoa; phylum Chordata; class Amphibia; order Anura; family Bombinatoridae; genus Bombina; species Bombina bombina. The sequence goes on along the minus strand of NC_069500.1, from coordinate 948,898,061 downwards.
CCAGTTTATAAGAAACTGATCGCAAGTCATCACAGCTAATGTGTATACTGTTACATGGATACAGAATCTTGTTGTTTATGTTCCATTCAACATGCTTCAAATGGCCCTGGTAGTACACCAAAGGCTATACACCGTGTTAGTGTGTTAGTGTGTTCAAAATCATAGTGTTTACACTAAACCCCTCTAATTAACCGGGTTCCAGTTACATATTGTCACCTTGAATATTAAAGTATTGCGTTATTCTGCAACCTTAGAACAGTACACCCCTAAATTACTTTGTGACTAAAAAACAAATAAACAGCCTAACCTAATACATGTTAAACCTATATACAATGTAGTTTCAGACTATTTAATAATAAACTCACTTAAAAACAGAATCAAATACAAATACCCTGTTGCAATGTATCTTACTAATGCCCTATATTAGCAAAAGCTAAATATCAATACATTAAACTGAACATATGTGTAGCTTTTCTGGGAACAATAATATATACAAGGACTAGTTGGCCCACATTGGCTAATATGTGTGTCTTAGTGTGCTAACTGTGGTATAAATATCACCTTCAAAGTGCACATATACCCATACACAGTCTATGCATATTTCACCCATATACCAAAAGAAATATAGACATAGACAAATGTACATTTCAATGAGTTATGGTGAATAGTTCCAGGTAATAGGCTAATGTGCCACAGATATTTAAGGATGGCATGTACAAAGCGTCGAGTGACCACTCTTATTAGCTACCTCCTCAGGTTTTTTTTTTAAACAAACTGGGACTCATACCGATACAACCCTATAGGGGTGTCCTCGTCTGGCACTTTTGCCACACCTGGCCCATGTACCTCCCTTAACCATTAGGTGTTCTGGCTCAAGAGACTGCACCCCCAGTATGTGGTACACATCCTACTAGTGGATAACCCATATCAGGGTGCCAAGTGCCAGGTATCATTCGACCCCTACTGTGACCAAGAGAGTATAAGGTAGAGAGTGACTTCCCACCCAATTGTGTTCCATCTGCAGTGTATGGGACTTATTCAGGCCCGAAGCACATACTGGTTAATGGTACTCCAAGGGTAACATAGCCTTACAAAGTAGGCAAGTTTCTTCTCTTTCCCAATTGGGGCCACAATGTTAGGAATTGCACCCCAGGTGTGTATCCTTAGCTTGTCTTATACCAGTACTTTGAAGTCTAGTTCTGAATTCAATCCGCCTGGGTATATCGTGCCCAGTCTGTATATCCATTGGGCTTTGCGGATCAGGAGGGCTGTTCCTATCACCTTCCCTGTCTAATTAAGGCACATGGTCGATCAGGATGTAGCATCACGGCACAATGCCTCGCAACCGGTTGTTCCAATTCAATTTTTTCAAGGACTTTCCGAATCGCCCGCCTATGGTTCACCATTCTCTCACACAATGTTCCTATCGTCTTGCCAACGTAGAAATTTGAACATGGACAGAATAATAAGTATACCACATATGTGGTGTTGCAGGAAAGAGAGTGTCTGATAGTGTATATCTGATTGGTATGGGGTGGTGAAAGGTTTTGGTTGCAATTAAGACATTGCACATCTGTTCTGACCAACATGTCCCGTAGTTCATCAGTTCTCGTGTGAAGTGGAGTCTGGGGTCCAACGTCACAACAGGCCAATGTGTCCTGAGAATCCTGCCTGCATTTGTGGTATTAGGTGTAAAAGTAGTCACCATTATCAGCTTGTTCCTATCTGTCACCTTGGGTTTCTCAGTAATGAGATCCACCTGGGTAAGGATTGCAAGGGGGTGACAGCTGTCCACTCTAAGAATGGAATTCCGGTCAGTGGGTTTGCTGTACAACGTGGTCCCCAATGAAATGTTTGTACTAGGCACGAATGACAGGCCCTTATTTTGTACCTGACGTTCAGCAGATGTTAAAATATGTGTGCTGATGTTGACCACTGTTGGCCTCATCGGAGGGTCTGTTTCTGTTGCTGTGCCCTCCTAATATGGGGTCTATGGTTCCTCCCCCTCTGGACCTTGTGGTCACCCCTAAAAAATGACTCAGGTTAGATTGTCCCCTGTGTGCAAAGGAAGAACCCTGTGATTCCTGGGTACCATTGGCAGGAGAAGAGAACTGAGATGTTACTGAAAGGTTTCTATCAGTGTCTAATAATTCAGCCCCACTCGTGTCCACAGTCTTAAAACACACTCTCCTAGTTCTCTGCCATCTCCTATTTTGTCCCTCTTGTGAGTTGGTAAGCCATTTAAACACTCTGTGCCCTGTGCAGAGACCGAATTGACAGCATCTAACTTCCTATTTTTAAATGTAATTAGTTCATTCTGGTACTTCGCTATCTGCTGGTTAAGTTTAGAAAGCCAGTTTTCCTGTTGGTCATTGGTCAGGGTATTATTGTGTGCCTGTTCGAATATTTGAATCTCAATTTTCACCTTGGAGAAAATAGTAGTAACCTCCTCAATTACTAATAGAACCAAGTCTAAGGAGCATTTATTAAGAATATAGCACCACTTCTTTCTAAACTCAGGGTTATCTCTGCCTATCATGGGGATGTTGAGCACTCTAAAGCAGGGTGCTTCAAACTACAGGTCGTGACCCAGTATTGGGTCGCAACACCATGTTCACTGGGACAGTTCATAGGAATTCCAGCAGGTGGCGGTAATAACTTTTGCAAATGCAGCCAGACAGTGCTGCACTCCTGGTGTGCCAGTAATCCCTGTACTAACCGGTGAAAACAACAAGAGAAGGAGTGGCATCTGCTAGGAAGGAGGCTGTGCCCTACAGTACTTACTACACTCAACCACGGATCAGATGTATCTTCTGGACTTCTGGTGTACAATTTCTCTGCTTGGTTGCAGCAGCTCCTCTCGCTTTATCTCTAAGATCAGCAGTCCCTCCACGTAAAAATCCCCCCTCCTCTCCTGCTCATTGTGTGCCTATATGTATAATATGGGTGGATCTTGCACTACATTGTTGGGATGCCATTAAAAAAAAGTTTAGGTTTTAGGCCGTAGCAACAAGACGTTTTAGCTGTGTCCCTGCTGGTTAAATATTTTATAGTGAAGTGCAAGGGGGGGAGGGGGGATTCTAACTCTGTAATTCAGGTACAAGTGTAAGAGGTCAGCTTTTTGCTGCTGGGCTTTATTTGTTTTGTGTATTACTTTCTGAAATCTGTGACAGCCATGTATTAGTGACTGTTGCTGATGCTATAAATCAGTCCCCTCATCCAAGGAATTTCTTTTTTTGCTTTTATTTGCCTTATATACACATATACATATACACACACATATTTACACACATATATATATATATATATATATATATATATATATATATATATACAAAAAAATATTGCAAACACATACGGAAGTGTATGTGTATATCTATATATATATATATATATATATATATATATATATATATATATATATATATATGTATATATATATATATATATATATATATATATATATATATATATATATTAAAAATATTTATTATTATTTGTCCTGGGGCTCATGGGTTTTCAGTCTGCTCCTGAGAGTCCCCATATTATCTCAAGGGAGCCTGCTTTGGGAGGGTTTGCGGTAAGGGAGGGGGGACATGCCCCAGTGGTGCACAAAAACATAATTTATGCTTACCTGATAAATTCCTTTCTTCTGTAGTGTGATCAGTCCACGGGTCATCATTACTTCTGGGATATTACTCCTCCCCAACAGGAAGTGCAAGAGGATTCACCCAGCAGAGCTGCATATAGCTCCTCCCCTCTACGTCACTCCCAGTCATTCGACCAAGGACCAACGAGAAAGGGAAAGCCAAGGGTGAAGTGGTGACTGGAGTATAAATTAAAAAATATTTACCTGCCTTAAAAACAGGGCGGGCCGTGGACTGATCACACTACAGAAGAAAGGAATTTATCAGGTAAGCATAAATTATGTTTTCTTCTGTTAAGTGTGATCAGTCCACGGGTCATCATTACTTCTGGGATACCAATACCAAAGCAAAAGTACACGGATGACGGGAGGGATAGGCAGGCTCTTTATACAGAAGGAACCACTGCCTGAAGAACCTTTCTCCCAAAAATAGCCTCCGATGAAGCAAAAGTGTCAAATTTGTAAAATTTGGAAAAAGTATGAAGCGAAGACCAAGTTGCAGCCTTGCAAATCTGTTCAACAGAGGCCTCATTCTTGAAGGCCCAAGTGGAAGCCACAGCTCTAGTAGAATGAGCTGTAATTCTTTCAGGAGGCTGCTGTCCAGCAGTCTCATAAGCTAAACGAATTATGCTACGAAGCCAAAAAGAAAGAGAGGTAGCGGAAGCTTTTTGACCTCTCCTCTGCCCAGAGTAAATGACAAACAGAGAAGACGTTTGTCGAAATTCCTTAGTTGCCTGTAAGTAAAATTTTAGAGCACGGACTACATCCAGGTTGTGCAGTAGACGTTCCTTCTTTGAAGAAGGATTTGGGCATAAAGAAGGAACAACAATCTCTTGATTGATATTCCTGTTAGAAACTACCTTAGGTAAGAACCCAGGTTTAGTACGCAGGACTACCTTATCCGAATGAAAAATCAAATAAGGAGAATCACAATGTAAGGCTGATAATTCAGAGACTCTTCGAGCCGAGGAAATAGCCATTAAAAATAGAACTTTCCAAGATAACAACTTTATATCAATGGAATGAAGGGGTTCAAACGGAACGCCCTGTAAAACATTAAGAACAAGGTTTAAACTCCATGGTGGAGCAACAGTCTTAAACACAGGCTTAATTCTGGCCAAAGCCTGACAAAAAGCCTGGACGTCAGGAACTTCTGACAGACGTTTGTGTAACAGAATGGACAGAGCTGAGATCTGTCCCTTTAATGAACTAGCAGATAAACCCTTTTCTAAACCTTCTTGTAGAAAAGACAATATCCTAGGAATCCTAACCTTACTCCAAGAGTAACCTTTGGATTCACACCAATATAGGTATTTACGCCATATCTTATGGTAAATCTTTCTGGTAACAGGTTTCCTAGCCTGTATTAAGGTATCAATAACTGACTCAGAAAATCCACGTCTTGATAAAATCAAGCGTTCAATTTCCAAGCAGTCAGCTTCAGAGAAGTTAGATTTTGATGTTTGAAGGGACCCTGTATCAGAAGGTCCTGTTTCAGAGGTAGAGACCAAGGTGGACAGGATGACATGTCCACCAGGTCTGCATACCAAGTCCTGCGTGGCCACGCAGGTGCTATTAGAATCACTGATGCTCTCTCTTGTTTGATTCTGGCAATCAATCGAGGAAGCAACGGGAAGGGTGGAAACACGTAAGCCATCCTGAAGTCCCAAGGTGCTGTCAGAGCATCTATCAGGACTGCTCCTGGATCCCTGGATCAGGACCCGTAACCAGGAAGCTTGGCGTTCTGTCGAGACGCCATGAGATCTATCTCTGGTTTGCCCCAACGTCGAAGTATTTGGGCAAAGACCTCCGGATGAAGTTCCCACTCCCCCGGATGAAAAGTCTGACGACTTAAGAAATCCGCCTCCCAGTTCTCCACTCCCGGGATGTGGATTGCTGACAGGTGGCAAGAGTGAGACTCTGCCCAGCAAATTATCTTTGATACTTCCATCATAGCTAGGGAGCTTCTTGTCCCTCCCTGATGGTTGATGTAAGCTACAGTCGTGATGTTGTCCGACTGAAACCTGATGAACCCCCGAGTTGTCAACTGGGGCCAAGCCAGGAGGGCATTGAGAACTGCTCTCAATTCCAGAATGTTTATTGGCAGGAGACTCTCCTCCTGACTCCATTGTCCCTGAGCCTTCAGAGAATTCCAGACGGCACCCCAACCTAGAAGGCTGGCGTCTGTTGTTACAATTGTCCAGTCTGGTCTGCTGAATGGCATCCCCCTGGACAGATGTGGCCGAGAAAGCCACCATAGAAGAGAATTTCTGGTCTCTTGATCCAGATTCAGAGAAGGGGATAAGTCTGAGTAATCCCCATTCCACTGACTTAGCATGCACAGTTGCAGTGGTCTGAGGTGTAAGCGTGCAAAGGGTACTATGTCCATTGCCGCTACCATTAAGCCGATTACCTCCATGCATTGAGCCACTGACGGGTGTTGAATGGAATGAAGGGTGCGGCAAGCACTTTGAAGTCTTGTTAGCCTGTCCTTTGTCAGGTAAATCTTCATTTCTACAGAATCTATAAGAGTCCCCAGGAAGGGATCTCTTGTGAGTGGAACGAGTGAACTTTTCTTTTCGTTCACCTTCCATCCATGTGACCTTAGAAATGCCAGCACTAACTCTGTATGAGACTTGGCAGTTTGAAAGCTTGAAGCTTGTATCAGAATGTCGTCTAGGTATGGAGCTACCGAGATTCCCCGCGGTCTTAGTACCGCCAGAAGAGCACCCAGAACCTTTGTGAAGATTCTTGGAGCTGTAGCCAATCCGAATGGAAGAGCCACAAACTGGTAATGCCTGTCTAGGAAGGCAAACCTTAGGTACCGATAATGATCTTTGTGAATCGGTATGTGAAGGTAAGCATCTTTTAAATCTACAGTGGTCATGTATTGACCCTCTTGGATCATAGGTAAAATTGTCCGAATAGTCTCCATCTTGAACGATGGAACTCTTAGGAATTTGTTTAGGATCTTTAAGTCCAGGATTGGTCTGAAAGTTCCCTCTTTTTTGGGAACCACAAACAGATTTGAGTAAAACCCCTGTCCCTGTTCCGATCGTGGAACTGGATGGATTACTCCCATTAACAAGAGCTCTTGTACGCAGCGTAGAAACGCCTCTTTCTTTGTCTGGATTGTTGACAATCTTGACAGATGAAATCTCTCTCTTGGAGGAGAGTATTTGAAGTCCAGAAGGTATCCCTGAGATATTATCTCTAGCGCCCAGGGATCCTGAACATCTCTTGCCCAAGCCTGGGCGAAGAGAGAAAGTCTGCCCCCCACTAGATCCGATCCCGGATCGGGGGCCCTCAATTCATGCTGTTTTAGGGGCAGCAGCAGGTTTCCTAGTCTGCTTGCCCTTGTTCCAGGACTGGTTAGGTTTCCAGCCTTGTCTGTAGCGAGCAACAGCTCCTTCCTGTTTTGGTGCAGAGGAAGTTGATGCTGCTCCTGCTTTGAAGTTACGAAAGGAACGAAAATTAGACTGTCTAGTCTTGGCTTTGGCTTTGTCCTGAGGCAGGGCATGGCCTTTACCTCCTGTAATGTCAGCGATAATCTCTTTCAACCCGGGCCCGAATAAGGTCTGCCCTTTGAAAGGTATATTAAGCAATTTAGACTTAGAAGTAACATCAGCTGACCAGGATTTTAGCCACAGCGCCCTGCGTGCCTGAATGGCGAATCCTGAATTCTTCGCCGTAAGTTTAGTAAGATGTACTACGGCCTCCGAAATGAATGAATTAGCTAGTTTAAGGACTCTAAGCCGTCCGTAATGTCGTCCAGAGTAGCTGAACCAATGTTCTCTTCCAGAGACTCAATCCAGAATGCCGCTGCAGCCGTGATCGGCGCAATGCATGCAAGGGGTTGCAATATAAAACCTTGTTGAACAAACATTTTCTTAAGGTAACCCTCTAACTTTTTATCCATTGGATCTGAAAAAGCACAGCTATCCTCCACCGGGATAGTGGTACGCTTAGCTAAGGTAGAAACTGCTCCCTCCACCTTAGGGACCGTTTGCCATAAGTCCCTTGTGGTGGCGTCTATTGGAAACATTTTTCTAAATATCGGAGGGGGTGAGAACGGCACACCGGGTCTATCCCACTCCTTAGTAACAATTTCAGTAAGTCTCTTAGGTATAGGAAAAACCTCAGTACTCGTCGGTACCGCAAAATATTTATCCAACCTACACATTTTCTCTGGTATTGCAACTGTGTTACAATCATTCAGAGCCGCTAACACCTCCCCTAGTAATACACGGAGGTTTTCCAGTTTAAATTTAAAATTTGAAATATCTGAATCCAGTCTGTTTGGATCAGAACCGTCACCCACAGAATGAAGTTCTCCGTCCTCATGTTCTGCCACCTGTGACGCAGTGTCTGACATGGCCCTAATATTATCAGCGCACTCTGTTCTCACCCCAGAGTGATCACGCTTACCTCTTAGTTCTGGTAATTTAGCCAAAACCTCAGTCATAACAGTAGCCATATCCTGTAATGTGATTTGTAATGGCCGCCCAGATGTACTCGGCGCTACAATATCACGCACCTCCCTCTGAGCGGGAGATGTAGGTACTGACACGTGAGGCGAGTTAGTCGGCATAACTCTCCCCTCGTTGTTTGGTGAAATTTGTTCAATTTGTACAGATTGACTTTTATTTAAAGTAGCATCAATACAGTTAGTACATAAATTTCTATTGGGCTCCACTTTGGCATTGCAACAAATGACACAGGTATCATCCTCTGAATCAGACATGTTTAACACACTAGCAAATAAACTTGCAACTTGGAAATACAATTCAATTAGAATAATATTAAAATGTACTGTGCCTTTAAGAAGCACAGAAGATCTATGACAGTTGAAAATTAATAAATTGAAACAGTTATAGCCTCAATCCTTGTAAACAACACAACTTTAGCAAAGGTTTAATCCCATTAGCAAAGATAACAAATTCTGAAAGCAGGAAACAAATTACAGAATAAACGTTTTTTATCTCAGTCAAACTATAATTCTCACAGCTCTGCTGAGAGAAATTACCTCCCTCAAAATAAGTTTTGAAGACCCCTGAGCTCTGTAGAGATGAACCAGATCATGCAGGGAATACAATGAGTTGCTGACTGAAATATTTGATGCATAGAAAAAGCGCCAAAAAACGGCCCCTCCCCCTCACACACAGCAGTGAGGGAGAACAGAAACTGTCAGAAAAACAGATTAAGCAACTGCCAAGTGGAAAAATAGTGCCCAAACATTTATTCACACAGTACCTCAGCAAATGAAAACGATTTTACATTCCAGCAAAAACGTTAAACATAATCTCTAGTTATTAAACAGCTTTATGTATTTCTTACAGTGTAATTCTAGTGAAGTACCATTCCCCAGAATACTGAAGTGTAAAGTATACATACATGACATTATATCGGTATGGCAGGATTTTCTCATCAATTCCATTGTCAGAAAATAAAAACTGCTACATACCTCTATGCAGATTCATCTGCCCGCTGTCCCCTGATCTGAAGTTTACCTCACTCCTCAGATGGCCGAGAACAGCAATATGATCTTAACTACTCCGGCTAAAATCATAGCAAAACTCTGGTAGATTCTTCTTCAAACTCTGCCAGAGAGGTAATAACACACTCCGGTGCTATTTTAAAATAACAAACTTTTGATTGAAGATATAAAACTAAGTATAATCACCATAGTCCTCTCACACATCCTATCTAGTCGTTGGGTGCAAGAGAATGACTGGGAGTGACGTAGAGGGGAGGAGCTATATGCAGCTCTGCTGGGTGAATCCTCTTGCACTTCCTGTTGGGGAGGAGTAATATCCCAGAAGTAATGATGACCCGTGGACTGATCACACTTAACAGAAGAAATAGAGATGCAGGTATTCTTCTGACTGTGCTAACAGTAATCCTTAATATGCAACCCTGGTTTTACTATGTGCTGCTTCACATTGTACCTCTTGCAGGCAGAGGACTGATCAAGGATAGATTGGCCAAGGCATGAATAGTGGGTGGCATGCTTTATTTTTACAAGAAGCAGCTTGAATGTACTACTGTGTGTAGTGTGTGTGCTGTATGAGTGTGTATGTGTGTGCGCATTGTATGAGATTGTGTGTGTTGTATGAAAGTGTGTGTGTGCTGTATGAGAGTCTGTGTTGTGTGTGTGCTGTGTGTGTTGTATGAGAGTCTGTGTTGTATGTGTGCTGTGTGTGTTGAAAGAGAGTGTGTTGTGTGTGTTGTATGAGAGTCTGTGTGTTCTATGTGTGTGTGTGTGTGTGTGTGTGTGTGTGTGTGTTGTATGAGAGTCTGTGTAGTGTGTGTGTTGTTGAGTCATAGGCACAGGGACAAATATTTGAATTTCTTATCATTATAGGCACATGGAAAAATAATACATTTCTGATAACAGAAACACCATATTTTAAAATTGCAAAATATCCTATGAAAGTCTATTCAATGTGTAAAACCTGTTTTCAAAAGACTTCCTCCTCAGCCCCACCATTGTTAAAACATTTGATGTTTTCAGTCTCAAAATGTAATCAGGCCACACCACTTGGCCAGAAAGAACCCCTGCTGTTTGTAAACACAAAATAAACCAAAAATCAGATAACAAATGCATGTGTTCAAGAGTTACCTGAACAGGAAATCACCTGGGGGCTTTATCAACAGAACGGAGAGGACTGTTGTTCCAACTCAAGGGAGTGGAGTCCCTTTGTCTAAGATTTTGTGTATGCTCTGGTGGATGGAATTACAAACAAATTGGCTCTCACTCATATATTAATGAGATGCCTGCTAGTCTAAATCACCAATTCAAACACTCCCTAAAATGGACTGTGGTACAACAATGTTTGTTGAATGTTTGTTGAGAAAAGAAATCAAATTTTGAAATATAAGAAATTAAAGGTTAGAATGGTGTATATAAGAATTGGCACATAAAAGTGTGATAAATAATGTCCCATGTATCTAAATGTATAGAGGAATTAAAAAAGGAAGGACATGTAAAAATAACCAGTACTGCATTATGTGTATAAGGATCATATGTTTTTAAAATTACTACTTAAAAAAATCTGATAACTATATGCATAGATAAGTTAAATATGGAATTAAGTATATGAAATAACCAGTATGATATGAATATATATATGCCTGTATATATATATATATATATATATATATATATATATATATATATATATATATAATATATATATATATATATATATATATGACTTGTACATTTATGTATTATATATATATATATATATATATATATAATATTCCAAATGGATCCCACACTCACTATTACAACGCAGCTTCCGGGGTGCATTTTAAATAAATGATATAGAAATAAAGCAAGAAAGGCACTCTCCGTGTTAATCACCAAACTTTACTTTAGGTATATAGGATATATATATATACTGATTACCTGACCAAATTATACTCCCAGGTGTCACAACACATTGAGGAGCCATGACAGATTACGAAATACATATAATGAGAAACTATTGTAAAATACTATATAATTCATTATGCCTCATCTGTAACAAAAACATATATGAGATGTAAACATAAGGAAATTCTATTTATGTATATGCCTTATGTATAAATAAGTGTCTAAGTCATAAGGATTTAATTTTAAACTGGTAAATTTTAGTTAAACAAAAAAAAATTAAATGAAATATATGTGCATGCTCGTAAGTAGACATGGATGTGTGTATGCATATGTATATATATATGTACTATGTATATGTATATATGAACATATATATATATATGTGTATGATATATGAAAAATGACTTCTAAGAAGAATAAATATAAGAAAGTTACACAAGTTCACTTTTATAGCACAACTCACCATCACCATCTTGTGATGAATTAGTAAAAGTACAACCCGCTATACTTAACATTGGGTGAATTATTCCCAAAAGTTAATTAGCATCCATCCAATCACAGCATTACAGATTCTCACACATCTGTGAATGGCTGTTAGAAATTAGGGCGGAGTTATAGTTCAGGATAAATTGGGTCACTGAGCATTCACAGGGAGACTCTGGGTTGCATAAAAGTGAGGGTGAAGTGCTGTCCAATTTTCCCCTTGAAATAGAACTTTTGAATCCTGGTTGTACTCATCTCATATTTTTGATATCCTTGGAAACTTTTTGCCTATTCTTCCTGTGGATTAAGAGATTTTGTGGGACCAATTGCAGAGGAAACACAGAGCTTGACTAGTGATAACCCAGGGCTTGGAGGAGCAAACATTTTGGGAAGTATAAAAAGTCTTTAATTATATATAAGCTGTTGTTGCATTTAAGGTCCTTATTAAGATTTGTATTAGATGATTATAGGCCCAACTTTTATATGTACTTATCCCTATAGTCTAATTTACATTGGTCTAGGAATCTAAATTCACCTAACAATACAAGACATTTTGTTATAGATAGTGTTCACTTAATTCAGCTTATGATAAGGAAATCTCTGGGTATTATAATTTAATATATTTAATTTTAGTGGTATTGTATTCTCTAAGGTTGAGACTCGTTTGAGGCATTAGAGAGGTTCTTATGCGTTCTTTCGACTGTAGATATACATCCTGAATCTGACTGATTGCATTGTATTTTTAAGTTACCAAAACCTAATTTTAATGATAATATTTGACTAAGATTATATTAAATAACCGTTGTTACTGCATAATTGGTCCATGCTGGTTTATTTTACTTTGTAATAGATTTCACTGTTAGATTTGTACCCATAGGGTTAAAAATTAAGCAAAAAAGTAGATTTAATTTCATATTGTATCAGAGAATTTGTTTTGTGTATAATTAAATGGTATATTGCTTGTTAGTAGCGTGTTTAATGTTTAATAAATCTGTATATATTTTTCCAAACTGAATCCTCTTTTCTCCACAAATATAATTCACTGTGTTTAAAAAGATATAACATGATTAGAACTTCTAAAAAAATAATACAAACATATTGGAAGTTACCGCTGATATAGTTTTAATTATATCTGTAACCTTATATAAAATATATAACACATTGGAGGTTACTGCAGAGATAGTCATAATTAATATTGTATTCTAAAATATATAACAGTGTGCTGTGTGTGTGTTGTATGAGAGTCTGTGTGATGTGTGTGCTGTGTGTGTTGTATGTGTGTTGAATGTGAGTCTGTGTGTGTTTTATGTGTGTGTGTTGTATGAGAGTCTGTGTGTTGTGTGTGCTGCGTGTGTTGTATGAGAGTCTCTGTGCTGTGTTTTATGTGTGTGTGTGCCATAAGAGTCTCTGTGCTGTGTGTTGTATGTGTTTTGTATGAGTGTGTGTGTGTGTGTGTGTTATTACATTTTACAACAATTTTTAAGTTTGACTAAAATCAGGGATAAAAGTATGCACACATTTTAGTCACTTTTCCAAAAATTGCAGCTATCATGTATATTACTTCAGAAATTTTCAGACCAAGCATAATAAGGTTGTGAAGGTTTGTGGTATCATGGCACTGGGTCTTGGGAAAAAAAGTTTGAAGAACCCTGCTAAAGCCCCTAGGTATATGACTAAGTCTACCTCACGTTTTTTAAGTTTCAGCAAAGCATAGTATAAGTTAACAGGGGTCTCACCAGATGTCCTTGTGATAGGGGCAAATAGTATCCTTGCATCATCATTGTGAGTATAGGAGACAGTCCCCATTTGGGCCACCTTGGCTTGGGAATCCGGATACTAAGTATTGGTAGCCTCCATGATTACTGACTCCACCTGTGAGCTAAATTCAGGATCTATGCTGTATTACCCAGATGTCCTAGTTCAGAAAGATGTTAAAGTTATCCACATTTACATTAGATGTGGAGAGATGAGTTCAACAGAGTCCACAGAACTGAATGAAAAAGAATCAACAATGGGGGTATTGCTGTTCAAAAATAATAAGAGTCCAGTCTGCAGACCAACCCACCAGATGCCATCTGCCTGGGTGCAAAAATGCAATGTAATATTCCCACAAACTAATGCACTCACAGGACTTGCACAAAACAAACCACAGTTTAAAAAGTTTAAAAACTCCTTCTTCAGCATGTGAAACAAATGCCCATACATCACTTCCGATATAGCAAAAAACATCGATATTACATACTTCATATCTCAGACATTGTATAGAGAACTTGTGTATTAAATTCAAGTGTATATTCATAGCAGTGTACCTTTGTTATGCATAACCTCAATGGTGTGATAATCAGGATATGTTAATATTGCTATATAGTAAAATACAGACCATTGCGCAAGACACCTTTTGTTGACCTGTAACTATAGTTACCAACCAGAACCGGGGTTAACCACTCAGTCTATACACCACACTTAGGATGAACCTACTACTGCACACAATATGGGTCACTGTTTTATCATAATCACAGATCCTGCTCATTACAACTTTTGCACAGACTTCCCTCTACATCCTTCACCCTTACATGGTGGAGTTTGACAGAGGCAAATAACCACTCAGTCTATACACCACACTTAGGATGAACCAACTACTGCACACAATATGGGTCACTGTTTTATCATAATCACAGATCCTACTCATTAAGACTTGTGCACAGAGGTCCCTCTATATCCTTCACCCTTACATATTTGACAGAGGCAAATATGACCAGTTTATAAGAAACTGATCGCAAGTCAACACAGCTAATGTGTATACTGTAACAATGGATACAGAATTGTGTTTATGTCCCATTCAACATGCTTCAAATGGTCCTGGTAGTACCCCAAAGGCTATACACCATGTTAGTGTGATCACAAACAATGTGTTTCCTTTTGTGTGCATAGTGCTTACACTAAACCCCTCTAATTAACCGGGTTCCAGTTGCATATTGTTACCATAGAATTTTTAAAGTATTGCGTTATCCCGCAACCTTAGAACAGTACACCCCTAAATTACTTTAGGACCAATTGCCGACCCTCATTGAATTTTGTTTGAGTAAAAACTATTTCCGCTTTGAACAAAGGTTCTACCTCCAAATTGCCGGCACAGCTATGGGGTCGAACATGGCCCCATCCTATGCGAATATATTTATATCTTACTTTGAGGATAGATACCTTTGGGCCAAGAGCGATGCATCTATTATCTTCTACTGAAGATACATAGATGATGTCTTTCTCATCTGGCGTGGGGGTCAGCAAAAACTCCTGGATTGGTTCGAAGTAATCAACAGTACCGAGAGGACAGTCAGGTTCAAACTCCCTACGAGTGAACAGGAAATACATTTCTTAGACCTAAGCATCTTTGTATCTGACCAAACAGGAACCACGTTGTACAGAAAACCCACTGATCGGAATTCCATCCTTAGGGCAGATAGCTGTCACCCCCCCAGCACTCCTCAGGGGTATAGTTAGGTCTCAGATGATCAGAACAGTTAGAAATAGTGATGTCGCGAATAGTTCGCTGGTGAATAGTTCCCGGTGAACATAGCATGTTTGCGTTCGCCACGGCGTACGAACATATGCGATGTTCGATCCACCCCCTATTCGTCATCATTGAGTAATACTTTGACCCTGTACGTCACAGTCAGAAGACACATTCCAGCCAATCAGCAGCAGACACTCCCTCCCAGACCCTCCTACCTCCTGGACAGCATCCATTTTAGATTCATTTGGAAGCTGCATTCTTAGTGAGAGGAGGGACAGTGTAGCTGCTGCTGATTTAATAGGGAAATTGATAGCTAGGCTAGTGTATTCAGTGTCCACTACAGTCCTGAAGGACTCATCTGATCTCTGCTGTAAGGACAGCACCCCAAAAAGCCCTTTTAGGGCTAGAACATCAGTCTGATTTTTTTTTCTCCTGTGTAATCTAATTGCAGTTGCCTGCCTGCCAGCGTGTGTGTCAGGCTCACAGCGTATACTGTGCCCACTTGCCCAGTGCCACCACTCATATCTGGTGTAACAGTAGTGTAGATTTAAAAAAAAAACAACACTTTTTTGACTGTGTTAAATAATAGCAGTCAGTTTCCTTCACACGTGTGCGTTTCAGTGCCTGCCTGCCAGGGAACAGTGTCACCCCAGTGCAACTCATATCTGGTGTAACAGTAGTGTAGATTTAAAAAAAACAACACTTTTTTGACTGTGTTAAATAATAGCAGTCAGTTTCCTTCACACGTGTGCGTTTCAGTGCCTGCCTGCCAGGGCACAGTGTCACCCCAGTGCAACTCATATCTGGTGTAACAGTAGTGTAGATTTAAAAAAAACGACACTTTTTTGACTGTGTTAAATAATAGCAGTCAGTTTCCTTTACACGTGTGCGTTTCAGGGCCTGCCTGCCAGAGCACAGTGTCACCCCAGTGCAACTCATATCTGGTATAACAGTAGTGTAGATTTAAAAAAACAACACTTTTTTGACTGTGTTAAATAATAGCAGTCAGTTTCCTTCACACGCGTGCTTTTCAGGGCCTGCCTGCTAGGGCACAGTGTCACCCCAGTGCAACTCATATCTGGTATAACAGTAGTGTAGATTTAAAAAAAACAACACTTTTTTGACTGTGTTAAATAATAGCAGTCAGTTTCCTTCACACGTGTGCGTTTCAGTGCCTGCCTGCCAGGGCACAGTGTCACCCCAGTGCAACTCATATCTGGTGTAACATTAGTGTAGATTTAAAAAAAAACCACTTTTTTGACTGTGTTAAATAATAGCAGTCAGTTTCCTTCACACGTGTGCGTTTCAGGGCTTGCCTGCCAGAGCACAGTGTCACCCCAGTGCAACTCATATCTGGTATAACAGTAGTGTAGATTTAAAAAAACAACACTTTTTTGACTGTGTTAAATAATAGCAGTCAGTTTCCTTCACACGTGTGCGTTTCAGGGCCTGCCTGCTAGGGCACAGTGTCACCCCAGTGCAACTCATATCTGGTATAACAGTAATGTAGATTTAAAAAAAACAACACTTTTTTGACTGTGTTAAATAATAGCAGTCAGTTTCCTTCACACGTGTGTGTTTCAGGGCCTGCCTGCCAGGGCACAGTGTCACCCCAGTGACACTGGGGTGACACTACCTGATCGATAAAACATCATACCTGATGTTTTAAAGCACGTTATTCCAAACAATTTAGGAATGTTAGGTGATTTATGCCTTTTATGGCTTAAAACCAGACTCTGCATCAACTATGTAATTTTCCATGGGAGTTTTGCCATGGATCCCCCTCCGGCATGCCACAGTCCAGGTGTTAGTCCCCTTGAAACAACTTTTCCATCACTATTGTGGCCAGAAAGAGTCCCTGTGGGTTTTAAAATTTGCCTGCCCATTGAAGTCAATGGGGGTTCGCCCGTTCGCAAACTTTTGGGGAAGTTCGTGTTTGCTGTTCACGAACCCAAATTTTTAGGTTTGCGACATCACTAGTTAGAAACAATTCAGACAAGAACACAGGGGTCTCCCAGTTGGAAGGGGTAAAAGGAAAGTTTCTTCAGAGGAGTTATAAACCTCAACTAGTTAATACCACCCTTGAGGAAGTATCACTCCTTACCCAGGTGGATCTCATTACTGAGAAACCCAAGGTGATGGATGGGAATAAGGTGATAATGGTGACTACTTTTACACCTAAGACCACAAATGCAGGCAGGATTCTGTCATTAGTAAGATATCTGTATCTGTATTTGATTCTGTTTTTAAGTGAGTTTATTATTAGATAGTCTGAAACTATATTGTATATAGGTTTAGAATTTGGTTAGGCTGTTTATTTGGTTTATAGTCACAAAGTAATTTAGGGGTGTACTGTTCTAAGGTTGTGTTATAACGCAATACTTTAATATTCGAGGTGACAATATGTAACTGGAACCAGGTTAATTAGAGGGGTTTAGTGTAAGCACTATGCACACACAAGGAAACACATTGTTTGTGATCACACTAACATGGTATATAGCCTTTGGGGTACTACCAGGACCATTTGAAGCATGTTGAATGGGACATAACAAACACAATTCTGTATCCATGGTTACAGTATACACATTAGCTGTGTTGACTTGCGATCAGTTTCTTATAAACTGGTCATATTTGCCTCTGTCAAATATGTAAGGGTGAAGGATGTAGAGGGACCTCTGTGCACAAGTCTTAATGAGTAGGATCTGTGATTATGATAAAACAGTGACCCATATTGTGTGCAGTAGTAGGTTCATCCTAAGTGTGGTGTATAGACTGAGTGGTTAACCCCGGTTCCGGTTGGTAACTATAGTTAAAGGTCAACAAAAGGTGTTTTGCGCAATGGTTTGTATTTTACTATATAGCAATATTAACTTAGCCTGATTATCACACCATTAAAGTCATGCATAACAAAGGTACACCACTATGAATATACACAAGAATTAAATACACCAGTTCTCTATTTAATGTCTGAGATATGAAATATGTAATATCAATGTTTTTTGCTATACTGGAAGTGACGTATGGGCACTTCTGGGTTTACAAGACAGTGGAACACAGGTTTGCATTCCAATACAGCAGTTTGGCGCCACTGTATGAAAAAGAGGTATGCACGTTTGATTAGATGCTTTCACACCACTACATATGAGTATATTTCACATTTGTTTCACATGCTGAAAAAGGAGTTTGCATTTCTGAAAACATTCTATTAAACTTTGGTTTGTTTTTTGCAAATCCTGTGAGTGCATTCCTTTGTGGGAATATATATATATATATATATATATATATATACACACCTATATATAGTAACATTTTATTTTTAAAATGTTTTAACCACGGCAACCAATTAACATTTCTTAAGGACAAGTTGTTCCAGTTAAATTTAAAGTATGCTCTCCTGTGGATGCTTTTCAGATGTATTCTAATATATTTTGTTAAATGTGCATTCATTAATTTCAGTGAAGTGGGTTGCATTACTGTACCTAGCAATTAACCTTTTTAGATATTTTTTTCCAAATTATGTTTTAGTCTTTATGTGATCTGAATTTAAACTGAAAATTAAAGAATCCAAATTACATGCACAGTACTGCAATGTTCTTGTTATCAACATTAATGATATTTTTTCTGTTTATAATCCTGTCTTGAAACATTCTGTTACATTCATGTTTATTTATGTCCAAAGGTGAGTAAAACTATTCAAAAAGCAAGAACATTGCAGTCAAACAATATTACAGTCTAATATACGTTGATATTTGGAACTGATTAAGTTAATTTGAGCAGAATGTGCTGCTACTATTTTGTGAAAATATTATATTTAGATTTCTATTAAGACTTTTAAAAAATGTATGGTAGCACAATATCTGGAAACTGATGTTGTGCCCTTGAAATAAGTTATTTTAAAGTGTCATTTTAAACTTTTGAAACTGAAAATTATTAAAAAATTAACAGGATATGCAGTATATATAAACAATAGGGGCAATATTACAAGTGAATTGCAAACGTTTTTGCGCAAGCGATATCGTCTTTTCATGAGCAGTTTTAATTGCGCTGATATTACAAGTTGAGCAAAATCCTTATTGGGATCTTAGAGCTGTTATCGGTTTTCCAAAACAAAAAAGTTTCACAAAACACATAAAAAATACTTTACAAAGTATAGTTACACTTATAATAACATTGAATACAAATTAATTAAAAAGTTATAAGGGCTCAAAGATATGAGATCTCGGGTGTTAGAAAAAAAAGCAGCCAACACGGTTTGGCACGAGAGAGAGTTGAAAGAAATAGAAAGAGAGGTGGAGAGACAAAAAGTTATAGGAAAGAGCTAAAGAGAGGGGGAAGAACAGAAGAGAGGGGTGAGAGAGAGCAAAATAGAGGGGGAAGAGCAAATGAGAGGGGAAAGAGCAAAATAGAGGGAAGAGAGAGAAAAAGAGAGGGGGAGAGAGAGAGCAAAAGAGAGGGGGAGAGAGAAAATAAGAGGGGGGAGAGAGAGCAAAAGAGAGGGGGAGAGAGAGAGCAAAAGAGAGGGGGAGAGAGAAAATAAGAGGGGGGAAAGAGAGAGAAAAAAAGAGGGGGAGAGAGAGAGCAAAAGAGAGGAGGAGAGAGAAAATAAGAGGGGGAAAGAGAGAGAGCAAAAGAGAGGGGAAGAGAGAGCAAAAGAAGAGAGGGGGAGAGAGAGGGGGGAGAGAGAGAAAAAGAGAGGGGGGAGTTAGAGCAATAGAGAGGGGAAGAGAGAGAGCAAAAGAGAAGGGAAAGAGCAAAATAGAGGGAAGAGAGAGAAAAAGAGAGTGGGGAGAGAGAGCAAAAGAGAGGGTGGAGAGAGAGCAATAGAGAGGGGGATAGAGAAAAAAGAGAGGGGGAGAGAGAGAGCAAAAGAGAGGGATGGAGAGAGAGAGCAAAAGAGTGGAGGGAGAGACAGAGCAAAAGAGAGGGGGGGAAGGGAGAGAGAGAGCAAAAGAGAGGTGGAAGAGAGAGAGCAAAAGAGAGGGAGGAGAGAGTGAGAGCAAAAGAGATGGGGAGAGAGCGCAAATGAGAGGGGGAGAGAGAGCGCAAAAGGGAGGGGGAGAGAGAGCGCAAAAGAGAGGGGGAAAGAGAGAGCACAAAAGAGAGGGGGAGAGAGCGCAAAAGAGAAGGGGAGAGAGAGTGCAAAAGAGAGGGGGAGAGAGAGCGCAAAAGAGAGGGGGAGAGAGAGAGCGCAAAAGAGAGGGGGAGAGAGAGAGCACAAAAGAGAGGGGGAAATAGAGAGTGCAAAAAGAGGGGGAGAGAGAGTGCGCAAAAGAGGGGGAGAGAAAGAGCGCAAAAGAGAGAGAACGCAAAAGAGAGGGGGGAGAGAGAGAGTGTAAAAGAGAGGGGGAAGAGATAGCACAAAAGAGAGGGTGAGAGAGAGCAAAAGAGAGGGGGAGAGAAAGCAAAAGAGAGGGGGAGAGAGGGAGCAAAAGAGAGCTGGAGCGAGAGAGTGCAAAAGAGAGGGGGAGAGAGCGCAAAAGAGAGGGGGAGAGAGCACAAATAAGAGGGGGAGAGAGAGCAAAAGAGAGGGGGGAGAGAGAGCAAAAGAGAGGGGGGAGAGAGAGAGCAAAAGAGAGGTGGAACGAGAGAGAGCGCAAAAGAGAGGGGGAGAGAGCGCAAAAGAGAGGGGGAGAGAGAGCACAAAAGAGAGGAGGAGAGAGCACAAAAGAGAGGGGGAAAGAAAGAGCAAGGGGTGGGACCGCTGTACTGCAAAAAATGTCCCGTGTAAACGGGCTTTAGGACTAGTATATATATATTTATTTATAATTATATATTTGTTTAAAAAAACATCAGATATATGTGGAATTTTTAATTATTAATAAATAGAACATATTTCATTATGTTAAGAACATTGGAATATGAAATATTTATATTTTCATGACAGACTAACGCAATTGCGAAAATGCTATAGTGTTTGCATGACAAAATGGGTGTTAAGGTTTATTCTCCATTGACTTCAATGGGGGAATGCGAAAACTCGATTGTGATTTTCGAATTTCAACTGTAAGCGCAATTTGTGTTTCTGCTGGAGAAAAAACAGTTTACTTTCAACTTGTAATACCAGCGCAACCCGACAAGCGCAAAAATAAAAATCCTAGCTGAGTTTTCGTTATTGCGAAAATGCAAAATACCGCTCCACTTGTAATCTAGCCCTAAATCTATTGTAGCACATGTTTATATTTTGATGCACCTTTTACTTTCTTTCCTGAGAATATTATACACTTTTGGCAACTTAAACTAGGTAGATATAAAATATGCTGTACAAACCAGTTATAAATGTAATATAATATAATAATATAAATATAATAAAAGCTATTTTAGTGTAAAAAAAAAAATTAAAGTTTTTTTCAACAAATTACCTTCAGCTTAATTCTGCCATTCTGCTTCAGATTATAATATGGACAGTGATATATGCCTGTTCTTAAATTGGTTTATCAACTGTATACTTATCTGGAGTTGCACAAAATTACAATTTTGATTATTGATTTACGTGTGTTTGTGCAATGCTAGTTTAAGTAACTCAAGTATGGTGGAGTTAAATCATCCTGGCCAGTTTTGACTGGTATGATTGGCAGTCCTGCTCTTGCACAATTGGTTGTGCAAGAGAAGGAGGTGTGGCTGCAGAAGGAATTGCTTTTGCAATGGTAAATGTGAGCAACGAAAGCAGTCCACTTGTCTCAATGGTGAACAGGAAGGTTCCTGGCAGGGAGCCTTGTCCATCTGGGGTCTGCTATATGAGTCTTAAAGTAAAAGAAAGTAATTTGTTTTTTCTTAATATATGATATAGTTAAATGATTCCTTTTTCCTATGTTTCACTATATTTTCCTTAGTAATTACTGCACAGCATATCAACATAAATAATGAAAAACCTATGGCTAGATTCCGAGTTTTGCGGTATGAGTGAAAAAGCAGCATTAAGGCTCATAACGCTGCTTTTTCACTCCCGCTGGTATTACGAGTCTTGCAGGTTTACGGGCACCACACACACTTTTGGCCTTAACGCAAATTAACTTATGCAATTTGTGTAAAGTCTTTTTTCAATAGGACTTCCATAGCGCCGATATTACAAGCTTTTTCTGGGAGGCCAAAAAGTGAGCGGTACAGCCTATTCCGCAAGATTCGTAACGCAATCTAAAGTCAGTAGTTATGAGTTCTACACTACAAAGCTGTACCATAAAACTCATAACTAAAGTGTTAAAAAGTACACTAACACCCATAAACTACCTATTAAACCCTAAACCGAGGCCCTCCCGCATCACAAACGCTAAAATAAAATTATTAACCCCTAATCTGCCACTCCCGACATCGCCGCCACTATAATAAACACATTGACCCCTAAACCGCCGCACTCCCGCATCGCAAACACTAGTTAAATATTATTAACCCATAATCTGCCGCCCCTAACATCGCCGCCAGCTACCTACCTTCATCAACCCCTATTCTGCCGCCCCCAACGTCGCCGCTACTATACTAAATTTATTGACCCCTAAACCTAAGTCTAACCCTAACCCTAACACCCCCTAACTTAAATATAATTAAAATAAATCTAAATAAAACCTACTATCATTACCTAAATAATTACCCCTAATCTGCCGCTCCCAACGTCGCCGCCACTATACTAAATTTATTAACCACTAAACCTAAGTCTAAACCTAACCCTAACACCCCCTAACTAATATAATTAAAATAAATCTAAACAAAACCTACTATCATTACCTAAATAATTCCTATTTAAAACTAATAGTTACATTGTAGCTAGCTTAGGGTTTATTTTTATTTTACAGGTAAGTTTGTATTTATTTAACTAGGTAGACTAGTTAGTAAATAGTTATTAACTATTTACTAACTACCTAGCTAAAATAAAAAACCCACTAAATTACACAAAATAAAAAAAGAAATTATCAGATATTTAAACTAATTACACCTAATCTAATAGCCCTAACAAAATAAAAAAGCCCCCCCCAAATAAAAAAACCCTAGCCTAAACTAAACTACCAATAGCCCGTAAGAGGGCATTTTGCAGGGCATTGCCCCACAGAAATCAGAAATCAGCTCTTTTACCTGTAGAAAAAAATACAAACAACCCCCCAACAGTAAAACCCACCACTCACACAACCAATCAGCCAATCAGATTTTTCCTACCTTAATTCCGATTGGCTGATAGAATCCTATCAGCCAATCGGAATTCGAGGGACGCCATCTTGGATGACGTCATTTAAAGGAACCGTCATTCGTCGTTCAGTCGTCGGCCAGGATGGATGTTCCGCGTCGGAGGTCTTTAGGATGCTGCCGCTCCGGATGGATGATGATAGAAGATGCCTCTTGGATGAAGACTTCAATCGGATGGAAGACCTCTTCTGCCCCGCTTGGATGAAGACTTCTACCGGATGGAGGACTTCTTCTTGCTCCGCTTGGATGAAGAATTTGGCTCGGCTGGGTGAAGACGACTCAAGGTAGGGAGATCTTCAGGGGCTTAGTGTTAGGTTTATTTAAGGGGGGTTTGGGTTAGATTAGGGGTATGTGGGTGGTGGGTTGTAATGTTGGGGGGGGGTATTGTATGTTTTTTTTACAGGCAAAAGAGCTGAACTTCTTGGGGCATGCCCTGCAAAGGGCCCTGTTCAGGGCTGGTAAGGTAAAAGAGCTTTGAACTTTAGTAGTTTAGAATTGGGTAGGGCATTTTTTATTTTGGGGGGCTTTGTTATTTTATTAGGGGGCTTAGAGTAGGTGTAATTAGTTTAAAATTGTTGTAATATATTTCTAATGTTTGTAAATATTTTTTTATTTTTTGTAACTTAGTTCTTTTTTATTTTTTGTACTTTAGTTAGTTTATTTCATTGTATTTATTTGTAGGAATTGTATTTAATTCATTTATTGATAGTGTAGTGTTAGGTTTAATTGTAGATAATTATAGGTATTTTATTTAATTAATTTATTGATAGTGTAGTGTTAGGTTTAATTGTAACTTAGGTTAGGATTTATTTTACAGGTAAATTAGTAATTATTTTAACTATTTTAGCTATTAAATAGTTCTTAACTATTTAATAGCTATTGTACCTGGTTAAAATAAATACAAAGTTACCTGTAAAATAAATATTAATCCTAAAATAGCTATAATATAAATATAATTTATATTGTAGCTATATTAGGATTTATTTTACAGGTAAGTATTTAGCTTTAAATAGGAATAATTTATTTAATAAGAGTGGCAGAATAGCGGGGAGTGGCAGAATAGCGGTTAATAAGTGTAAGGTTAGGGGTGTTTAGACTCGGGGTACATGTTAGAGTGTTAGGTGCAGACGTAGGAAGTGTTTCCCCATAGGAAATAATGGGGCTGCGTTAGGAGCTGAACGCGGCTTTTTTTGCAGGTGTTAGGTTTTTTTTCAGCTCAAACAGCCCCATTGTTTCCTATGGGGGAATCGTGCACGAGCACGTTTTTGAGGCTGGCCGCGTCCGTAAGCAACTCTGGTATCGAGAGTTGAAGTTGCGTTAAATATGCTCTACGCTCCTTTTTTGGAGCCTAACGCAGCCTTTCTGTGGACTCTCAATACCAGAGTTATTTTAAAGGTGCGGGCCAGAAAAAAGCCAGCGTTAGATACGCGGGTCGTTACCGACAAAACTCTAAATCTAGCCGTAAGCTAGCTACAATGTAACTATTAGTTATATTGTAGCTAGCGTAGGTTTTTTTTTTATAGGAATAAATAGGAATTATTTAGTTAATGATATTATTTTTTATTTAGATTTATTTTAATTATATTCAAGTTAGGGAGTGTTAGGGTTAGGGTTAGACTTAGGTTTAGAGGTTAATAAATTTAGTATAGTGGCAGCGACGTTGGGGGCGGCAGATTAGGGGTTAATAATATTTAACTAGTGTTTGCAATGCGGGAGTGCGGCGGTTTAGGGGTTAATATGTTTTTTATAGTGGCTGGGATGTCCGGAGCGGCAGATTAGGGGTTAATAAGTATAATGTAGGTGTCGGCGATGTCGGGGGTGGCAGAATAGGTGTTAATAAGTGTAAGATTAGGGGTGTGTAGACTCGGGGTTCATGTTAAGGTGTTAGGTGTAAACATAACTTTTGTTTCCCCATAGGAATCAATGGGGCTGCATTACGGAGCTTTACGCTCCTTTATTGCAGGTTAGACTATTTTTCAGCCGGCTCTCCCCATTGATGTCTATGGGGAATTCGTACACGAGCACGTAAAACCAGCTCACCGCAGCTTTTAGCAGCACTGGTATTGGAGTGCGGTATGGAGCTTAATTTTGCTCTACGCTCACTTCTTGCCTGTTAACGCCGGGTTTATGAAAACCTGTAATACCAGCGCTGTAGGGAAGTGAGCGGTGACAATAACTTGCAAGTTAGCATCGCACCCCTCATAACGCAAAACTGGTAATCTAGCCGTTAATTTTCTTCTTAATATGAGGAGAGTCCACAGCATTATTCGTTACTGTTGAGAAATACTGAACCTGGCCACCAGGAGGAGGCAAAGACACCCCAGCCAAAGGCTTAAATACTCACCCTTCTTCCCTCATATCCCAGTCATTCTTTGCCTTTCGTCACAGGAGGTTGGCAGAGAAGTGTCAGAAGATTCGGAGTAGTTCCTTATGAAGGGTATCTACCATTCGAAATGGTAATGGAGTTTTAAGTAGTCTTGTCAGCCTCTCAGTGAGAGCATTGACGAATGTTAGAGTCTGGAGATGCAGGGAAAGTCTTTCTGCAAACCCATCAAGACTAGTATTAACAGCTCCTAAGCAATCAGTGTTGACGAGTTTTACTGCCTGCTTCCATCACTCAAGCCCATATCAGGAGTGATGCTACAAGTCTGTCAAACTTGAGAGACTGTGTTTCTGTTCCACGGTATAGATTCCGGTAAGATAGTTTCATTTTTTATATACATATGATAACGCAAGAAGACAGGGTCACAGTGTGGCTCCTTTTATCTGTTTGAAACCAAGAGTTAATATCTCCAGAGGGGGATTATTGAGCAGGGGGGATTAATCACATAATTTTATTTTATTACGATTATGCTGCGAGATGTGTGAGATGTGGCTCAGGCAGACGTTGGAACATACAAGTTTCACTTTAGTTTTTGGAAGCTGCGCAACCTGAAAGGTTTGGCACGCTTTTTTCCTTTAGCAGGGGCATTGCGCACCATGTGACCAGGTGTGGTTACTCTGATTTCCTCTTTCCTGACCGTGCAGTTTACCGGAGAAGAAGCGGTTTCTCTGTTTGGCCTGGGTCATAGGAGGTGGTGAGTGCCCCAGCCATTGGGGTATAAAGGTGCCGTTTTATCTTATTATCTATAGTCTGCTTTATAAGTGCAAGCTATGGAGGATTCTGATGCATTAGAGGGTACTCCCTCTTTACCTAAATTTAATACCTGTCTATATTGTGAGGAGGCCGCGGTATACCTGCCTGCTCAATTATGTTCCACATGTATTGATAAATTAATCATGTCAAAGAAAGTGAATAGTTTTGATACCACTGAGCCGTCCACCTCTGAAGTCCTGAGAGTAGGAGATCCTGAGCAGAGTGAAGGGGATGGGAGAGAGAGTATCTGGAGACAAGGTCTGAGATATAGGGGGGAGCAGTGCAGTTGAGGGCTTTGTATGTCAGTAAGAATTGTGTGTTTAATCCTGGAGGCAAGAGGAAGCCAAAGAAGGGATTGACAGAGAGGTGCCTGGCAGAGTAAGGAAGATGAGCCTGGCAGAGGCATTAATTATGGATTGTAAAGGAGCTAGGCGGCATCTAGGTAGACCAGAGAGGATGGAGTTGCAGTAGTCAAAGCGGGAAAGGATGAGGGAGTGGATTAAAATCTTAGATGTATCTTATGTAATGAAATGTCTAATTTTAGAGATGTTTTTAAGATGGAACCAGCAGACTTTATCCAAGGACTGAATGTGTGGAGTGAAAGAAAGATCTGAGTTATGTGCGGCCCCAAGACATCGGGCATGCAGGGTAGGGGGATGGAGTTATTTACAGTTATAGAGAGATGGGGGTAGAGATTTTGGAAGAAGGGGGGCAATAACCAGTTTTTGAGAGATTTAGCTTAAGGTTGTCAGAGGACACCAAGGATGAGATATGAGAAAGACAGTTAGTGACACGGGTTAGCAAGGAAGGAGATCTGGTGCAGAGAGGTAGATTTGGGTGTCATCATTATACAAATGATATTGAAACCCATGGGACTTTATTACGGAACCTAATGATGACGTGTTGATTGAGAAGAAAAGGGGACCTAGGACAGAGCCTTGTGGTAACCCAACAGAAAGTGGTAACGGGGCAGAGGATGCCCCATAGAAGTCTTTTCTAATGGTATGGTTAGACAGGTAGGAAGAGAACCACGAGAGAGCTGTGTCACAAATGCCAAAGGATTGGAGGGTTTGGAACAAAAGAGGGTGGTCAACAGTATCAAAGGCTGCAGACAGATTAAGGAGGATAAGCAGAGAGAAGTGTCCTTTGGATTTTGCTGTAAGTAGGTCGCTGGTAACCTTAACGATTGCTGTCTTTGTGGAGTGATGGGGGTGAAATCCAGATAACAGTGGGTCAAGGAGGGAGTTTATTGTAAGGAAATGGGATAGACATGCATATACTATCAAAAAAGATATTCCAGAACGAGGTAATTGAAAAAAGTAGTAGATTTTATTCCTTAAAACTGTATGTTACAGCATACAACAACATGAGGTTTAGTGAAGACAAGAAAACTTCTGACCGGTTTAGGTCGTATTGACCGTAATCATAGAATAGCACCTGTTAGGGGGTGCACCCTTTTTTGCTAAACACTTCATGTTCATTGGTTAAAAACAACAACAGTCTTCAAACTTAACCCTATACATACAATTGTAACATGTAATATAGATTATAAGCATTAGTTATATGTAAAAATGCAAACAAGTATTTGAAGATATATTTTTCATGTTAAAAGTGGAAGCCTAATATTTATTACGTATGTTGATGAAAAACACCCTTAGAAAATTACTACTAGTATATAAAACTAGATAGAAATTTAAACACATTATGGGAAAATAGCATTGTATTCCTTTTCATATGTATACACTAAGGTTTCACATTTTGTGAATGAAACATACCAAAATTATATTTATAGAAACACTGTACAAAAAGAAAGAAAGAAATATGGAGCCCAAAAGATTGTGTGTTGGGGACTACCCATTGCAAGAATATTGATTAATGATCTATCACATAATAATAATAAACTAAAGGTTATCAAGTCATATTCAAGGTTATTTCTTACCTTTTTAATACCTTATTAAACTCGGATCATAATTAATGACCATAAAAGAGCTATCATATATATATAGTCCATAAGGTGTGTACCTGATTTTTAATGCAATGGCATTGAAAAAATAGGACATTATATATATTATTATTAGCTGGATGTTAGACAACCAGGAGGAGGTATGTACTTGTATCCTGTGCTAAATCTCACAACTAGTATAGCTACTTAAATTCAGGGAGCAAGATATTAAATGCTATTTAAGTACATTTATCTATTTTTGCCAATAATTTATGACATCATATTCTGAATTAAAAATACAATAGATTTCTTGTTTACTTAGGATTGACAATGTATCTCCACCTCTTGGTGGTGTGCTGATTTGCTCAATAGCCTGCCATTTAAAAGTTGTAACATCTTGATTATGGTACTCAATAAAGTGAGTGGAAAGAGCTGAGCATGTTCGTTTACTTGAAATATACGATAGGTGTTCTTTGATACGTTTGCCTACCTCCCTTTTGGTCCTGCCTGTGTATTGTCTCCTACATTGGGTGCATTCTATGATGTAAATTACAAATTTACTCCTACAATTAATGCATCCCCTAGTTGGAAACTCCTCTCCTGTAACATGGGACCTAAATGTGGGAGAAATATTGACATGATCACAGGAAGTGCACACTTTTCTTCCACACTTAAAGGTTCCATTGTGTTTTAGCCAAGATGAACCAGAGGTACTTGCTGTCTGTAACATACTGGGAGCCAAAATGTTCCCTAAAGTCACATTACGTTTAGGGACAAACATGCACCCTTGTTTGATCTTGTCTTTCAATTGTTTATCTCCCATAAGAATCAGTAGATTATTTTTGATGATACGACATACATCATCATATTGATTAGAATATGATGTGATGAATTTTAGATGTCTTTTAGAATTACTTTGTTTTGGTGGCACATGTGTCCTTGCTGCATCTTTGGTTTAAAAAAAGGCCTTGTCAATTACTTTGGTAGGATAACCCCTTTTGAGCATTCTTGATTTTAAATCTCTGCTCTCTTTTCGGAAAGTATCTTCTTTTGTACAATTTCGTTTTGCCCGTAGAAACTGACTTTTAGCAATTCCTTTAAATACATGCCGTGGGTGGCAACTACGAGCATGTAGAAGATTATTGCCCGAGATAGGTTTCCGATAGAGAGCTGAGATAATCTTGCCCTCTTGGGCATGTCCAGTAAGGGTAATATCCAAGAAATTAATGGTATCTTTCTGCCACTCATGTGTAAATTGTATTCCCACTTCATTGATGTTTAACATGTCAACAAATTCACTTGCAGATTGTGAATCAGAGGACCAAACAATGAGCAGGTCATCAATGAAGCGGGCGTACATGACAATGTGCTTCGATAGAGCGGTACTACCTCCATAGACGTGGCACCGCTCCCACCAACCCATAAATAGGTTGGTATACGAGGGGGCAAACTTCGCCCCCATGGCGGTGCCACGTCTCTGGAGGTAGTAGCGTCCCTGGAACATAAAAAAATTATGCTCCAATAGAAATTTCACAATCCTAATTACCAAGCTCTTAGATTCCAATGATAAATCAGAGAATAAATTTAGAAAAAATTCTATTGCCTTTAGACCCTGGGTATGGGGGATCCCCGCATAATGGTTTATTTTTAGTGGGATATGAACTCAAACAGCATTTGTTTAACAAAAGCATTAATCTGCCTAATCCATAATTGACACCATACTCTATGACTGGTTCGCCAGTCCGTTTATTTATGCATATACTAGCTTTTCAAGAAGCTTTGAGGCAAGAGGGAGTAGGGAAATAGGGCGTTAGTTGGATGGGGAGGTTGGATCGAGAGAAGGTTTTTGGAGGAAAGGTGTGACCAGTGCGTGTTTTAGAGATGAGGGAAATATAACGGTGCTGAGGGAGAGGTTGAAGGTGTGTGTGGGTATAGGGGGCTGGTGGGGAAGAATATCAGGGTCCTTTTTCTAATTTTTCCAAGGGGATATTGTCAGAGATATCCGTACCATTACAAAATTAATTATTTTTTACCTTGAGCTTGGAAGGTTCCTTTTATCATGCTGAGGAGTCTTAAGACTGCTGAATCCTAATCTCCTCAGATGTGGCAGAGTTAAATCATCCCAATAAATAGCCAGGATGATTGACAAGCCCTGCTCTCATGCCTTTGGTCAATTATAGCAGGGGGCAGAGCTGCACATGCACTAGCTTGAGTATTTTTAAATGGAAGCCCCGAACAAGGGAAGAGTAGTACCCTGGCTAAGAACCTTGTACACTAGATATTTACTAAATGAGATCCATAGTTTCATATTGTGTCAATTATCCTAAGAAACTATTTTCTGCGCAAAAAAAAAACTTGTATTGGAAGTACAGTCCCGTAGTGATTTTAGGCTTGCAATATGCCCTAACATCAGATCCCATGCATACCAGCTGCATATCCATGTGAACCCTTAAATCACATACATAGTTCCTGCAGCCCTCTGTGTGCTTATTTCAACCATCAGATCAGCAGTATGGGACCTGCATCCACCTTAGTGCAAAATTATGAGTGGAACACTATTTAACGCTCCGGCTCGAGAGTTAACTGGGCTAGAAGTAAGCTTTTTGCACTCGTCGGGTTGTGCTCGTATTATGAGTTATAAGTAAACTCGTTCACATATTCCCCATAACACCCTTTCAAGTGCAAACACTATTGCATATTTTCATGTGCGCTAACCCAACATTAAAATATGAATATTTTAAATTCCAATGTTCTTCACATAGAAGAATAGTTTCTATTTATTCAGAAATACATATTTCTACATATATCTGATGGTATTTTGGTACAATATATACAGGGAGTGCAGA
Source organism: Bombina bombina (assembly GCF_027579735.1). Lineage (NCBI taxonomy): Eukaryota > Metazoa > Chordata > Amphibia > Anura > Bombinatoridae > Bombina > Bombina bombina. Next base: position 948,866,947 of record NC_069500.1, on the reverse strand, counting down.
ATTATTAGGCAAGTTGTATTTTTGAGGATTAATGTTATTATTGAACAACAACCATATTCTCAATGAACCCAAAAAACTAATTAATATCAAAGCTGAATAGTTTTGGAAGTAGTTTTTAGTTTGTTTTTAGTTATAGCTATTTTAGGGGGATATCTGTGTGTGCAGGTGACTATTACTGTGCATAATTATTAGGCAACTTAACAAAAAACAAATATATACCCATTTCAATTATTTATTTTTACCAGTGAAACCAACATAAAATCTCAACATTCACAAATATACATTTCTGACATTCAAAAACAAAACAAAAACAAATCAGTGACCAATATAGCCACCTTTCTTTGCAAGGACATTCAAAAGCCTGCCATCCATGGATTCTGTCAGTGTTTTGATCTGTGCACCATCAACATTGCGTGCAGCAGCAACCACAGCCTCCCAGACACTGTTCAGAGAGGTGTACTGTTTTCCCTCCTTGTAAATCTCACATTTGATGATGGACCACAGGTTCTCAATGGGGTTCAGATCAGGTGAACAAGGAGGCCATGTCATTAGATTTTCTTCTTTTATACCCTTTCTTGCCAGCCACGCTGTGGAGTACTTGGACGCGTGTGATGGAGCATTGTCCTGCATGAAAATCATGTTTTTCTTGAAGGATGCAGACTTCTTCCTGTACCACTGCTTGAAGGAGGTGTCTTCCAGAAACTGGCAGTAGGACTGGGAGTTGAGCTTGACTCCATCCTCAACCCGAAAAGGCCCCACAAGCTCATCTTTGATGATACCAGCCCAAACCAGTACTCCACCTCCACCTTGCTGGCGTCTGAGTCGGACTGGAGCTCTCTGCCCTTTACCAATCCAGCCACGGGCCCATCCATCTGGCCCATCAAGACTCACTCTCATTTCATCAGTCCATGAAACCTTAGAAAAATCAGTCTTGAGATATTTCTTGGCCCAGTCTTGACGTTTCAGCTTGTGTGTCTTGTTCAGTGGTGGTCGTCTTTCAGCCTTTCTTACCTTGGCCATGTCTCTGAGTATTGCACACTTTTCTCAGTTCATGGGCAGTTATTTTGCGCCTTGGTTTTTCCACACGCTTCTTGCGACCCTGTTGACTATTTTGAATGAAACGCTTGATTGTTCAATGATCACGCTTCAGAAGCTTTGCAATTTTAAGAGTGCTGCATCCCTCTGCAAGATATCTCACTATTTTTGACTTTTCTGAGCCTGTCAAGTCCTTCTTTTGACCCATTTTGCCAAAGGAAAGGAAGTTGCCTAATAATTATGCACACCTGATATAGGGTGTTGATGTCATTAGACCACACCCCTTCTCATTACAGAGATGCACATCACCTAATATGGTTAATTGGTAGTAGGCTTTCGAGCCTATACAGCTTGGAGTAAGACAACATGCATAAAGAGGATGATGTGGTCAAAATACTCATTTGCCTAATAATTCTGCACACAGTGTAGCTATACCTATATATATATATATATATATATATATATATATATATATATATATATATATATATATATAATTATATATAGGTATAGATATGTTTATATGTGTATACATATGTATTTATGTGTTTATATGTGTATATATGTCTGTAAATAGGTAAATACACACACATATATATATATATATATATATATATATATATATACACATATACATTTTCTATCTATATATAGACATGTACTGTATATGTATACATCTCTATGTTAAAGCCCTTTGCCTGCCTTTTCTTCTAACACCTGATAATATTTTTTATCAGATAGTGTTATGATGAGTGTAAGTGTTCTTTTTAAAGTATTTTTGATGTGTTTTGTGCAACTTTTTTGTTTCGCAAAACAGTTAACCAGAGCTCTGGAGTAATCATTCTAGCGTAAATCATAATTGTGCTCAAGCGATCGCGTTTACTTTCAACTCATAATACCACAAAAACCTGAACAGCAGCAGTCCAGTGTGTCAGTGCCGATGTAGACAGGGGCTCTGTCCAACTCCCCAAATTTTGTACAATAGAAAAGTAGATGTCAACATCACTTTCTGTTAATACAAATTTAATTTCAGACAAAACATCAAACTTGATGTTTGTCTGAAATAAAGTTTGTATTAACAGAAAGTGCTGCGAATTTACTTTTCTATTGTTCATCTCGTAACACCAGCGGTAAACCCAACGAGCGCAAACACTCGCAATGAACCCATTATCACTTGTGTGTAACTGTTAGTGATCCACTCGTAATCTGGCTCTGATTTAGGTAAGGTAAAAGTGGGTATAGCTATCAGGTTTTTTTCAACCAGCGTCTTTGTTTTTAGCGCTCTCCCTTTTTATATTAATAAAAGTGGGTAGTTAACCCTAGAAATATCCGAGCTGGCTAGAGAAAATAATAGTGACAATCTTAGAATACAGTTGTTATTGTGTTCTAACTTCATAGAAAGTAACATCTGTAAATACAACTTAGAAACTGCTGCATTATTTGAACCACTCAACATTTGAGTGGTTCAGTTGTGATGGCTGACCTGTAACTAATTAAAGGAATGGTGCTATGATGTGGCTATCATGGGATCTAACTCTAAATAGGGTTATTAACATGTATCATTATTTACTATAGGTTTACAATCTAATGGTGACAATATTAAATGTAGACATTTACTCTGAAACCAGAATCAGGGGCTTGATTTAAAAAGATATACTTTTTCTATGCTTTGTAAACTTTTTTATTAAGCAATTTTACACTTTTATAGATTGAACAGATTGTCTAACCTCAAGCTATACAACAGCTATAATTTGGGGTAATAACTATGAATGCTTCTACTTGTGAAATCCACTCTAATTTCATTTTAGCTTGAAAGCAAATACAATTGAAACACATGGAACTTAATATCTCATGGTACAATATAGAGGATGCTGACACAATATTTTTCTTAGACATTTCATGTGTAATTTTATGATGCATTTATAATGGGTACTGAAGTCTGGAGGGACAGCTGAAATTATGTAAATGTTTTAGTTTAAGAAAATGTTCTTATTTCCTCTTAATTTGAATGGAAACCTTTTTGAAAAAACTACAACTATTAATCTAGCCTTCTAATCTGTCATCCAATGTGCTAACCAGATATCTTAAAGGGACATTCTAGTCAAAAATAAATTTTCATGATTCAGATAGGGCAAGTAGTTTTAAAGGGACACTGTAATCAAAATTTTTCTTTCGTGATTCAGATTGAGCATGAAATTTTAAGCAACTTTCTAATTTACTCCTATTATAAAATTTTCTTCATTCTCTTGGTATCTTTATTTGAAATGCAAGAATGTAAGTTTAGATGCCGGCCCATTTTTGATGAACAACCTGGGTTGTCCTTGCTGATTGGTGGATAAATTCATCCACCAATAAAAAAAGTGCTGTCCAGAGTACTGAACCCAAAAAAAGCTTAGATGCCTTCTTTTTCAAATAAAGATAGCAAGAGAACGAAGAACAATTGATAATAGGAGTAAATTAGAAAGTTGATTAAAATTGCATACTCTTTCTGAATTACAAAAGAAAAAATGTGGGTTCAGTGTCCCTTTAAATAGCTTTCCAATTTACTTTTATCATCAATTTGCTTAGTTTTCTTGCTATTCTTAGTTGAAAACTAAACCTAGGAGGCTCATATGCTAATGTCTAAGCCCTTGAAGGCTGCCTCTTATGTGAATGCATTTCTACAGTTTTTCACAACTAGAGGGTGTTAGTGCATCTGTGCAATATAGATAACTTTCGCCTAGATTACGAGTTTTGTGTTAGAGGCTATGCGGTGCTAACGAGCAGTTTATGCTCACCACTCACTTACAGACACGCTGGTATTACGGGTTTTTACAAGCTCTGCGTTAACCGCAAAAAAGTGAGCATAGAGCAAAATTTTGCTCCACATCTCACCTCAATACCAGCGCTGCTTACGTTAGCGGTGAGCTGGCTGAACGTGCTCGTGCCCGATTTCCCCATAGGAATCAATGGGGGAGAGCTGGCTTAAAAAAAACCTAACACCTGCAAAAAAGCAGAGTTTAGCTCCTAACGCAGCCCCATTGATTCCTATGGGGAAACACATTTATGTCTACACTTAACACCCTAACATGAACCCCAAGTCTAAACACCCCTAATCTTACACTTATTAACCCCTAATCTGCCACCCCCGACATCGCCGACACCTGCATTATATTATTGACCCCTAATCTGCTGCTCCGGACACCGCCGCCACCTACATTATACTTATTAACCCCTAATCTGCTGCCCCCAATGTAGCTGACACCTACCACACTTATTAACCCCTAAACCTAAGTCTAACCCTAACCCCCCTAACTTAAATATAATTTAAATAAATCTAAATAAATATTACTATCATTAACTAAATTATTCCTATTTAAAACTAAATACTTACCAGTAAAATAAACCCTAAGATAGCTACAATATAACTAATAATTACATTGTAGCTATCTCAGGGTTTATTTTTATTTTACAGGCAAGTTTGTATTTATTTTAACTAGGTAGAATAGTTACTAAATAGTTATTAACTATTAAATAAACTACCTAGTTAAAATAAATACAAAAGTACCTGTAAAATAAAACCTAACCTGAGTTACAATAATACCTAACACTACAATATAATTAAATAAATTAACTAAATTAAATCCAATTAAATACAATTAAAATAAATTAGCTAAAGTACAAAAAAACGTCCACTAAATTACAGAAAATAATAAACAAATTACAAAGCCCCCCCAAAATAAAAAAGCCCTACCCTACACTAAATTACAAATAGCCCTTAAAAGGGCCTTTTGCGGGTCATTGCCCCAAAGTAATCTGCTCTTTTACCTGTAAAAAAAATTACAAATCCCCCCCAACATTAAAACCCACCACCCACACAACCAACCCTACTCTAAACCCCACCCAATACTCCCTTAAAAAACCCTAACACTAACACCTTGAAGATCACCTTACCGGGAGACATCTTCATCCAAGCCGGGCGAAGTCCTCAATGAAGCCGGGAGAAGTCTTCATCCAACCGGGCGAAGTGGTCCTCCAGACGGGCAGAAGTCTTCATCCAGACGGCATCTTCTATCTTCATCCATCCGGCGTGGAGTCTTCTTACTGAATGAAGATACCTTTAAGTGATGTCATCCAAGATGGCGTCTCTTCAATTCCGATTGGCTGATAGAATTCTATCAGCCAATCTGAATTAAGGTAGAAAAAAACGTATTGGCTGATGCAATCAGCCAATAGGATTGAACTTCAATCCTATTGGCTAATTGCATCAGCCAATATGATTTTTTCTACCTTAATTCCGATTGGCTGATGGAATTCTTGAAGGTACCTTCATTCAGTAAGAAGACTCCGGATGAAGAGGATGCTCCGCGTCGGATGTCTTGAAGATAGACCCGCTCCGCGCCGGATGGATAAAGATAGAAGATGCCGTCTGGATGAAGACTTCTACCTGTCTGGAGGACCACTTCGCCCGGTTAGATGAAGACTTCTCCGGGCTTCGTTGAGGACTTCACCCTGCTTGGATGAAGTTGTCTCCCGGTAAGGTGATCTTCAAGGGGTTAGTGTTAGGTTTTTTTAAGGGGGTATTGGGTGGATTTTAGAGTAGGGTTGGTTGTGTGGGTGGTGGGTTTTAGTGTTGGGGGGATTTGTAATTTTTTTTTACAGGTAAAAGAGCTGATTACTTTGGGGCAATGCCCCGCAAAAGGCTCTTTTATGGGCTATTTATAATTTAGTGTAGGGTAGGGTTTTTTTTATTTTGGGGGGGCTTTTTTATTTTGTTCGGGGGATTAGATTAGGTGTAATTAGTTTAAAAATCTTCTAATTTGTTTATTATTTTCTGTAATTTAGTGTTTGTTTGTTTTTGTACTTTAGCTAATTTAATTTAATTGGATTTAATTGGATTTAATTTAGTTAATTTATTTAATTATAGTGTAGTGTTAGGTATTACTGTAACTTAGGTTAGGTTTTATTTTACAGGTACTTTTGTATTTATTTTAACTAGGTAGTTTATTAAATATTTAATAACTATTTAGTAACTATTCTACCTAGTTAAAATAAATACAAACTTGCCTGTAAAATAAAAATAAAGCCTGAGAAAGCTGCAATGTAACTATTAGTTATTTTGTAGCTAGATTAGGGTTTATTTTACAGGTAAGTATTTAGTTTTAAATAGGAATCATTTAGTTAATGATAGGAATTTTATTTAGATTTATTTAAATTATATTTAAGGTAGTGGGGGTTAAGGTTAGGGTTAGACTTAGGTTTAGGGGTTAATAAATTTAGAATAGTGGCAGCGACATTGGGGGGCGGCAGATTAGGGGTTAATAAATATAATGTAGGTGGCGGCGATGTTAGGGACGGCAGATTAGGGGTTAATAATATTTAACTAATGTTTGCAAGGCGGGAGTGCGGTGGTTTAGGGGTTAATATATTTATTATAGTGGAAGCGATGTCCGGTTCGACAGATTAGGGTTTAAAAATTTTATTATAGTGTTTGCGATGTGGGAGGGCCTCGGTTTAGGGGTTAATAGGTAGTTTATGGGTGTTTAATGTACTTTTTAGCACTTTAGTTAAGCGTTTTATGCTAAAGCTTTGTAGTGTAAAACTCTTAACTACTGACTTTAAAATACGGTACCAGTCTTGACAGGAGAGGGTCTACCGCTCACTTTTTGTCAGACTCATAATACTGGCGCTATGCAAGTCCCATTGAAAAAATAGGATAAGCAATTTACGTAAGTGGATTTGCGGTATTTCCAAGTCTGGCAAGACTCGTAATAGCAGCGGGCATTAAAAAGCAGCGTTAGGACCGGCCAATGCTGCTTTTTAACCCTAACGCACAACTCATAATGTAGGTGTTTGTGTTTACTCCCGTGGAGTTACCTAAGAGTCAACACTGAATGGCTAAAATGCAAGTCTGTCAAAAAAACGGAAATAAGAGGACAATCTGCAGAGACTTATATACAAGGTAATCACAGAGATAAAACGTATATTAATAAATCTGGATAATAAAGGGATTATCTTTATTTTAAAAAAAAATTCTGGTGTAGACTGCCCTTTTAATTTGGTATTATTTTTGTGTTGTTATTATCATTATCACTTATAAGAAGAGTGCTAAAACATTTTGCCATTGTATAATTTACAGAATGGCAACCACAAATATGATGTATGCATCCTGTCTGGGAGCTGCTATCTAGTTTATGTCACCTTGTAAAAGGTGGTATACCGGAAAGGTGGGCTTGTGAGCATAAATGCTAAAGGGAGTGCAAGGGAAACCGATTGGAAAGGAGAGGGTTCTGAGGTAAATTAAAAGAGAAATTAGCTAATTAAAGGGACAATCTGCTTCAGAATGTTTATTGTTTAAAAAGATAGATAATCAGGGGAGGGCTGGGAATAAAAAGCAGCCCTGGAAATGTTTGATACCAGCCCCACAGTAGAACTTGCATGCTCCATTTTTCTCAAATGGAATTACTGGGATATTCCTTCCCCCAATATTGTTTGTACAGAATTAGTTTATATTAGTTTGTAATAAAAATAAGTACCAGATTGTTATTATATAGGCACCTGACAACCAAATTGCATCCATTAATCACCCCTTTAAATTGTAGCTTTTCAGCCTCAGGCACTGCAGCCCACAAAGATATCTCCTGGTATCCTGGTAAACCAATCCAGCCTTGTAGATAATCCCTTTATTACCCATTCCCCAGTTTGGCATAACCAGCACTGTTATATTAATTTACCTCTGCGATTACCTTGTATTTAAACCCCCGCAAATTGACCCCTTATTTCAGTTCTTTTGACAGACATGCATTTTAGCCAACCAGTGCTGACTATCAAATAACTTCACAGGAGTGAGCACAATGCTATCTATATGACACATATGAACTAACAGTGTCTAACTTTCAAAAACTGTCAAAATGCACTGAGTTAAGAGGCGGTTCAACAGCTTAGAAATTAGCATATGCACCTATCTAGCTTTAGCTTTCCACAAAGAATACCAAGAGAGGAAAACAATTTTGATGATAAAAGTGAATTGGAAAGTTAATTAAAATTGCATGCCCTATTAGAATTATGAAAGTTTAGTTTAGACTAGACTGTCTGTTTAAGATTATAAATATCCCTGTGTGGGTTTTATGGAGTGCTTGAAGTTCTAAAAACCTGGGCAATTTTGTGGAGCGAGACAGAGAATTACATAAAATTGGTGCAGTTCTAGAAAATCCATGTAGGGAGGAATGCAAGGAAATAACAAAATATGAAAGAAGCAGGTGTTGGGCAGAGTGAAGTAGGTCGGTAGGAGAATATTCGCTTGCAATGGCAAAGGGTGCAGTGTTCTTTAGGGCCTTGTATGGTAAAGTCTGGTGTTATTTTTTTTTATTTTTATTTATTATTCTTGAGGCTATAGGATGCCAGTTGAGAATCACTCTGACAGTTGCATTCATAATTGATTGAGAAGACAGGCGGTAGTTTGTGGGACCAAAGAGGATAAAGTTGCAGTATTTAAAGCAGGATTACAAGAAAGTGAATTAAAGTGTTGGTTTCTTTTGTGTAACAAAGTGAGATATATTCTTAAGGTGGCAACACCTAAGACTGGATGTGGGGAACAAAAGATAGTTCTCAGCCAAAGGTGACCCCAGGGCAGCTAGCACAAGGAGCTGTTGTGATTACAGTGTTATTGAGATCCGGGGTGTGTGGAAATTAAAGGGACAGTCTACACCAGAATATTTATTGTTTTAAAAAATAGATAATCCCTTTATTACCCATTCCCTAGTTTTGCATAACCAACATAGTTATATAAATACACTTTTTACCTCTGTGATTATCTCATATCTAAGACTCTGCAAACTGCCCCTTAGGTAGGTGCAGGCTGTAGAATTATTGGGTGTAAGAGCTCACCCACAGCTGGGATTTTCAGTGTGCTGCAATGGATATAAAACATAGATAGAAGGCACTACATGTGCAGATCAATCAGAGTATAACCATATTTTTTGCTAATGTCAAATGGGTACTCACATATTCACCAAGCACACCAATGTGCTGGTAGATGCAGACTGACAGATTTATAGCAGGTGTGTCAGCTCACCCCACTGTGGTTTTCCAAATGAGCAGGATCCAAGTGCAGGGAAGTGCCAATAATGGTACTCCAATAGGAACTCAATAATCACAGGCAGGTAAGGTCTTTCCACTCAACTTGAATTTTTGTAAAATATGCTATTCATTAAAAAGGTTTAAAAACAAATACAAAAGTGGAATAAGGGTATCCAAATGTCCCCCTCTACATGCAATGCGTTTCTTGGCGCTATAAGGCCGTTTCCTCAGGCATAGTATACACCTTACCAATACACCTGCTTTATATAGCTCCTACCTAACTCAAATGAACCATATCCTCCCTTTTAGGGGGCATGTTCTCTAATTGATTAGTTGCATACACCTGCATATTCAGGCTCTACACTCAGAATCTACCCATATGACCATTAAAGCTGTATGCCCTATCTTGCATCACATATATGGAGCAGCAATCTTAATAAGCAACATATATCCTATACCCACAAATGGTAACAGAGAAAATAAATATACATTTCATTTCATTATACATCTAAAATAACATATATATATATATATATATATATATATATATATATACATTTCATTTTATATTGCATCTCATCAGTCTCATCAGTAATGATTTTCACAGTGACCCAGTTGATATAATACACATTTTTTGTCTCACAATGATTTACATTCCATCTTTCATTGAATACATTCTTAACTCACAAATATCTTCACTCTGTCTTACAATAATTGATGATGTCTTATCTTTTTATAAATCCTTATTCCATCTACAGGTGAAACTCGAAAAATTAGAATATCGTGCAAAAGTTCATTTATTTCACTAATGCAACTTAAAAGGTGAAACTAATATATAATATAGACTCATTACATGCAAAGCAAGATAGTTCAAGCAGTGATTTGTCATAATTGTGATGATTATGACTTACAGCTCATGAAAACCCCAAATCCACAATCTCAGAAAATTAGAATATTACATGCAATCAATAAAACAAGGATTGTACATAGAACAATATCAGACCTCTGAAAAGTATAAGCATGCATACTGTATGTACTCAGTACTTGGTTTGGGCCCCTTTTGCAGCAATTACTGCCTCAATGCGGCGTGGCATGGAAACTCTCAGCCAGTGGCACTGCTGAGGTATTATGGAAGACCAGGATGCTTCAATAGCGGACTTCAGCTCTTCTGCATTGTTCGGTCTCATGTCTCTCATCTTTCTCTTGGCAATGCCCCATAGATTCTCTATGGGGTTCAGGTCAGGCGAGTTTGCTGGCCAATCAAGCACAGTAATACCACGGTCATTGAACTAGGTTTTGGTGCTTTTGGCAGTGCGGGCAGGTGCCAAGTCCTGCTGGAAAATGAAGTCAGCATCCCCATAGAGCTCGTCTGTGGAAGGATGCATGAAGTGCTCCAAATTCTCCTGGTAGATGGCTGCGTTTACGCTGGACTTAATGAAGCACAGCGGACCAACACCAGCAGATGACATGGCTCCCCAAATCAACACAGACTGTGGAAACTTCACACTGGACTTCAAGCATCTTGTAGTGTTTGCCTCTTCATTCTTCCTCCATACTCTGGGTCCTTGGTTTCCAAATGAGATGCAAAATTTGCTCTCATCAGTAAAAAGGACTTTGGACCACTGAGCAACAGACCAGGTCTGTTTTTCTTTAGCCCAGGTAAGACGCTTCTGACGTTGTTTGTTGTTTAGGAGTGGCTTGACAAGAGGAATACAACATTTGAAGCCCATGTCCAGGATCCGTCTGTGTGTGGTGGCTCTTGATGAACTGACTCCAGCCTCAGTCCACTGCTTGTGAAAGTCCCCAACACTTTTGAATGTCCTTTTCCTGACAATCCTCTCCAGGCTGCGGTCATCCCTGCTGCATGTGTACCTTTTTCTTCCACACTTTTCCCTTCCACATAACTTTCTATTAATGTGCTTTGATACAGCACTTTGGGAACATCCAACTTATTTTGCAATTACCTTTTGAGGCTTTCCCTCCTTATGGAGGGTGTCTATGATGGTTTTCTGCACAACTCTCAGGTCAGTAGTCCCATGATTGTGATTCCTACTGAACCAGACTGAGAGACCATTTAAAGGCTCATGAACCCTTTGCAGGTGTTATGGCTTAATTAGCTGATTAGAGTGGGACACTTTGAGCCTTGAATATTGCACCTTTTCACAATATTCTAATTTTCTGAGATTGTGGATTTGGGGTTTTCATGAGCTGTAAGCCATAATCATCACAATAATGACAAATCACGGCTTGAACTATCTTGCTTTGCATGTAATGAGTCTATCTCATATATTAGTTTCACCTTTTAAGTTGCATTAGTGAAATAAATTAACTTTTGCACGATATTCAAATTTTTCGAGTTTCACCTGTATATATAAGACTCAATACATAGATATAGGGGGTGTAATATTTTTTCTTGGTGTTTATAAAGACGATTGGCTTGTCAATCTGCTTTTCCCATCTGTTGTTATTATTTTTATTAATGTTTTCCACAATCATTCATGGCTAGCCAGAAAATATAATTTTAAAGATTCTGAATTCCAGATATTACGGTCATCAACTCCAATACCTTGTTCACTGGAAGGGCTATTCTGTTACAGATCACTCCTGGGTTCCTGCAAAAGATGACCATGCTCCAGCCCTTCTTAAAGCATTTCATCTTGCTCATCCACATAAGCCTGGTGGCTCTCGTAGAGGTCCTTGAGGAGAGGCTACTGTCACACCCTGGGATTGAACCTGGGACCTCAGCTTCCTGGGCTGTTGCTTTCGCTATGTGCTTTCCTTGCAACTGGACTACAGTTGCAAGTTAGCTTTTTGTTTTCCTGCACTTTGGCTCCACCTGCCTGCAGCTGCAGGTAATTGGCAATTACTCTCTGCCTATATAAACCAGCTCTTCCAGCAGTCATTGCCTGTTTATTGAGTTTCTACTCAGGGTGTGCTGTTTATTGCTATTTTGGATTTCTCACTGTTACAAACTTGGATTTGGATTCTGGACTCTGTCTTTTCTCTGCCCATTGGTACTTCATTGGATCTGCTGTTTTCTTTGATCTTGGAACTGGACTTTGACTATGCTTTGCTTTAACCCCTTGTACCTTGCTGGATTGTTTGCCTTACTGTTGCTGACCTGGATTGTCTTTGACTATGCTCAAGTCTGACCTCTAATGACTGTTTCTTGTACTCTACTGGATTGTATCCTTTTGCAGTAATCGTTTTCCTTGCTCAGTATCACCAGATTGATCTAGTACTGTACAGTCTGAACTGCATCCAGAGCTTCAGGCTGATTGTTATTCCTATCTCCACCTTAATCTCTGGGTTACGCCGTACCATACCTATACTTTGTGCAGGTATTGTATTTTACTGCCTGTCTCTCCATCTGACACTGAGGCAGGCGTGACATTCATCATTGCACAAGCATTTCTCGTGAAATGTTTGTGAAATGCTGCCCCCTGCATTGCTCCATACCATTTTTGTCATCTGTTCCTCAGCCAACCAGTGTCTACTGATCCTCTTGCTTTCTAATATTATTCATGTTTGCCCCCTGTATATGGGCCAGCCATAGCCCGGAATTCAGAAGCGCCATCCCAGGGCATCCAGAGGCAGGCAGATGAGTTGTGAGGGTCAAAATGAAACCAAGTTGCCGCGCACCCACCCCCACCTGAAAAGTTCCAGCCAAAAAAAAAAAATTGTAAATGTAAAATAATAATAAAAAAAAACAAAAAAACCTTAGTGCTACCTGCAGTGTTGGCAGTAAGGGCGGACCCTTTAAGATGCCGGGCCCTCGGGCAAGGGCTAAATTGCCTGACTTGTCAGTCCGCCACTGACTGCCTTTCACTCTCCTGGGACATACCATACACTGCCCCAGTTTTTTAAGTGTACTCCTCTGGGCGTGGTACACAGGGTTTCCAAGGCATTGGAATTGAGCTTATTGAAACGAGAGTCAACCGTAAACTCTCCAAAACACTTACAAAAAAAAGAGAGAAAAAGTATAAGCCAAAGTATATCTTAAATGAACAGTAAAGCTAAAATTAAACTTTAATGATCCCTATAGAACATGCAATTTTAAACAACTCTCCATTTTATTTCTATTACAAATGGTGCTTTGTTCTCTTTGTATCTTTTGTTGAAAAGCATATCTAGCTAGGCTCATAAGCAGCAGTGCACTACTCAGAGCTAGCTTCTGATTGGTGATTGAACATATATGCTTTTTTTCATTGGTGCAACAGATGTGTTCATCTTGCTCCGAGTAGTGCATTGTAACTCCTTTAACAAAGGATATAAAAATAAATAAGCAAATTTGATAATAGAAGTCAAATTCAAAGCTGTATAAAATAGGGTGCTCTATCTAAATCATGAACACACTTTGGGGCCGAATAATCAAGCACCGAATGGAGCTTGATGCCCCTGTTTCCATGCGAGCCTTCAGGTTCGCCGGAAACAGCAGTTATGAAGCAGAGACCTAAAGACCGCTGCTACATAACCTGTCCGCCTGCTCTGAGGCTGCGGACATCTATCCGCCCGATCCTATACGATCGGGCTGATTGACATCCCCTGCTAGCGGCCGATTGGCCTTGAATCTGCAGGGGGCGACATTGCACCAGCAGTTCACAAGAATTGCTTGTGCAATGATAAATGTCGACAGCATATGCTGTGGGCATTTATTCATGTGCGGCAGACATGATGCGCTACATTTTATCATGTCCGCTCGCACTTTCATAAATCGACCCCACTGTGTATTTATTGTACAATAAAAATACATTTATAAAAAGCATAGAGTACAAAAGTATTTACATTTGATAGAATGAAAACAACTTTAATTTATGTTGTATCAAGAAAATATTAGGCTGTTGTAATATTCTAAAGTCGTATTAGTTTTTCTTGACCCAAAATTAGTAAAATATGACTATTATACTATTTTTTATATCAGTAAGGAAACATACCAAAAATATTTTTAGTTGGGAGTGTGTTCGGTCAGCGGATATGATGGGCTACATTTCTAGGAGCTCCTGGAGTGCTGAGGTAAATATGCAAATTTTCAACAGATAGCGCCCCCCCCCCCCGCCGGAGCTATCTTGCTTGGTTAATGCAGCAAGTTTCACACTGCTGCAAATATTTATTATCTACCCAAAGCTCCATATTATGAGGATTTATGTAATCTAAACTACTTAATGATTATTGAACAGCATTTGCAGGTAAAGACTCTGTCCACAGCTGTGACTTGCAATATGCATAGCAGGGACATTATCAAAGTGCCTTTCCTTATACTTGTGGTCTGTTTTTTGGATTAAAAATCAGCATTGAGCAACAAAGAAAAGGACACTCTCTCTGGATCTTCCTGGGACTCTTTTGGTCCTGGACTGTCAACTACAATGATTCCACATGTTTTACAGCCCATATTGATCCAAACAGAGCTGGTATAGGTTAACCCTTTTTTTCCAATATACGGCGCCGTCAGATGCTAACGTGCCGTAAGTCGGATAAACCAGCGATGTCCAGAAATCTGCGCAAGTACAAATTTCTGGCGTCGCCAGTGACTTACGCCACGTTAGAAACTGCCGGCGCCTACAAAACCTGACTAAAGTATGAAATCACCTGCACTGTCTAACACGCCTCCTAAACATAGCCCGACACGTCTAACACTCTATCCGCTATCCCCCCTCACTATCCTAACAATAAAAAATGGATTAACCCCTAAACCGCCACTCCCAAACCCCGCCGCAACCTAATAAAGTTATTAACCCCTAAAACGCCACCAGCTATATTAAATCTATAACCCCCTAAAGTGAGCCCCTAACACCGCCGCCATCTACCTTACCTACCCCCTAAAGTGAGCCCCTATCCCGCCGCCATCTATTTTACAATGAACCCCTAATCTAATCCCCCTACACCGCCGCCTACACCTATATTAAATTATTTAACCCCTAAAATACTAAACTATCCCTACCACTAAACCTAAGTCTAACCCTACAAATAGCCCTGAAAAGGGCTTTTTGCGTGGCATTGCCCCAAAGTAACAGCTCTTTTGCCAGCCCTTAAAAGGGCTTTTTGCGGGGCATGCCCTAAAGAATTCAGCTCTTTTACCAGCCCTTAAAAGGGCTTTTGGCGGGGCATTGTCACAAAGTAATCAGCTCTTTTGCCTACAATCTACATCCCCCTACACTGCGGCCACCTATAATAAATGTATTAACCCCTAATCTAATCCCCCTACACCGCCGCCAGCTATATTAACTATATTAACCCTAATTATATTAGGGTTAATATAGTTAATATAGTTATTATATTATATATATTAACTATATTAACCCTAATTATATTAGGGTTAATATAGTTAATATCCTTATTATATTATATATATTTTAAGTATAATAACCCTATCTAACTCTAACATCCCTAACTAAACTCTTATTAAGATAAATCTAATATTAATATTATTAATTAAAATATTTCTATTTAAATCTAAATACTTACCTATAAAATAAACCCTAAGATAGCTACAATATAATTAATAATTACATTGTAGCTATGTTAGGGTTTATATTTATTTTACAGGTAAATTGTTAATTATTTTAACTAGGTATAATAGCTATTAAATAGTTATTAACTATTTAATAGCTACCTAGTTAAAATAATTACCCAATTACCTGTAAAATAAATTCTAACCTAAGTTACAAATACACCTACACTATCAATAAATTAAATAAACTACAAATATCTATCTAAAAATACAATTAAATAAACTAAACTAAATTACAAAAAAAACAAACACTAAATTACAAAAAATAAAAAAAAGATTACAAGATTTTTAAGCTAATTACACCTATTCTAAGCCCCCTAATAAAATAATAAAGCCCCCCAAAATAATAAAATTTCCCTACCCTATTCTAAATTAAAAAAAGTTCAAAGCTCTTTTACCTTACCAGCCCTTAAAAGGGCTTTTTGCGGGGCATGCCCCAAAGAAAACTGCTCTTTTGCCTGAAAAAAAAACACAATACCACCCCCCAACATTACAACCCACCACCCACATACCCCTAATCTAACCCAAACCCCCCTTAAATAAACCTAACACTACCCCCCTGAAGATCTCCCTACCTTATCTTCACCACGCCGGGCTGAACTCCTCATCCGATCCGGGTGATGTCTATCCAAGCGGTAAAGAAGAAATCTTCATCCCGGCGATGTTTTTATCCAAGCAGCAGCAAAGTCTTCTTTCTTCCGGCAGCATCTTCCATCAAGCGGCATCTTCAATCTTCTCTCCACCGACGCGGAGCATCCATCCCGGCCGACGACTGAACGACGAATGAGGTACCTTTAAATGACGTCATCCAAGATGGCGTCCGTCGATATCGATTTTAGATAGATATTTGTAGTTTATTTAATTTATTGATAGTGTAGGTGTATTTGTAACTTAGGTTAGGATTTATTTTTCAGGTAATTGGGTAATTATTTTAACTAGGTAGCTATTAAATAGTTAATAACTATTTAATAGCTATTATACCTAGTTAAAATAATTAACAATTTACCTGTAAAATAAATATAAACCCTAACATAGCTACAATGTAATTATTAATTATATTGTAGCTATCTTAGGGTTTATTTTATAGGTAAGTATTTAGATTTAAATAGGAATATTTTAGTTTATAATATGAATTAGATTTATTTAATAAGAATTTAGTTAGGGGTGTTAGGGTTAGATAGAGTTAATATAGTTAATATAAATACTATAGTAACTATATTAACTATATTAACCCTAATATAATTAGGGTTAATATAGTTAATATATATAATGTAATAACTATATTAACTATAATATACTTAGGGTTAATATAGATAATATAGCTGGCGGCGTGGTAGGTAGATTAAATTAGGGGTTAATAATTTTAATATAGATGGCGGCGGTGTAAGGGGCTTACATTAGGGGTTAATACTATTAATATAGGTGGCGGCGGTGTAGGGAGGGCAGGTTATAGGGCAAAAGAGCTGTTTACTTTGGGGCAAAGCCCCACAAAAGGCCCTTTTAAAGGCTGGTAATAGAGATAATTATTTTAGGGGATTAGATTAGGGGTTAATAATATTAATATAGCTGGCGGCGGTATAGGGGAATTAGATTAGGGGTTAATAATTTTTATATAGGTGGCGGCGGTGTAAGGGGTCAGATTAGGGGATAGATAAGGTAGATGGCGACGGTGTAAGGGGTTCACATTAGGGGATAGATCAGTTAGATGGTGGCGGTTTTAGGGGCTCACAGTAGGGGGTTAGTTTATGTAGATGGCGGCGGTTTAGGGGTTAAATACTTTATTAGGGATTGCGGCGGGTGATCGCGGTTGACAGGTAGATAGACATTGCGCATGCGTTAGGTGTTAGTTTTATTTAGCAGCTAGTTTAGGGAGTTACGGGGCTACAAAAGTCAGCGTAAGGCTTCTTTTTGGGGCGAGGGGAAAATGGAGTAAGAATTCTCCATTTTCGCCACGTAAGTCCTTACGCTGTATATTGGATACCAAACTGCGCTGGTTTGGTATACCTGCCTATGGCCCAAAAAACTACGGGCGACGGCAGAAATATACGTGCGTAACTTCTAGGTTACGCCGTATATGTGATACCAAACCAGCGCAAATGCGGGTGACGATTTTTATCGGATCGAGCCCTTAGTCACTGTGAAACTATTTGACTTATTTGCTTTGCTAAATATCCTATTGTACTAAGGATTGTAGCTAAGAATATTTTTTTAATCCAATATTAATGATAGCTACCTGGCTTGAATTTCAGAGCACTAATGAATTTAACAGTTTTGCCTGGTTTACATATACGCTCTTATATGTTGCATATTGCTATAGGTAGAAATTTAAACTTGCAAATGTTATGTTTCAACATATCCTGTAGCTTTTAGAAATTGTTTAATATATTATCCTAGAGCATCTTCCCTTTTCAAGTAATTAATTATAATCCTGCTTTGTGTTTAATTCCTCAGTTGTGGTCATCATTGTTTTCCTATAATATTTATATATTGCTGTATTGATGGAGCTAACTTTATCTACAGTTTTTTAATAATTAGATCATAATGCCTTTACTTTTTCTGTATATTTAATGTCACCCCTTAGTAAAAATGTGACTCCAATACCGGCCCCTAGTCCTCCACCATTTTAAACTTATAATATTGTTTCCTTGGTCCAAAAATGGCCTTTCTCACCACAGGAGGCCAAGCTATACCCACTGTATACCAGTAGCTTTTGAATTTGTTTATTAGCTATCATCATGCAGGTCATATATTTTAGCCAATATATTTGCCTTCAAGGTCCAAAAGTGACCTTCTGACCTGCCCCATAACCTCTATAGCGTCTAGCAAGTTAAATTGGTCCAAAAGTTGCCCTTCATCCATAGGAGTTATATTACAGTATTTTTTTGATTTTTTTTTTTTTTAATCTTTTATCTTGAGAAAAGTTTCAAAACCAGTTGCTAAAGCATATAACTACTTTCTGAGTTTCTCTAATTGCATGAAACTCTCTAACATATACCTATATAAACCCTAAATAAGGTACCATACATATTGCACAATAATGTCTGGGTTTGCTATGACTACTGCTAATGTTTCTAACTAAATAGCTTACTTATTGCATTTTGTAATTGCTTTGCCTTATATGTTCTTGTTGCAACCTTTATGCTCAAGTGCTATGTGCAATGGCTGTATGTATCTTAAATGTATGACCTCCATAAAAATATTCCAAAATAAAAAAATAGTTTTTTTTGTTGTTGAACTAGATAATTATAGCTGCAACACTTCAGGAACATCCAAAACTGCTCATGTAAATGTTTGAAAATGAAGAATGTTCATATTTCTTTATGAAAACGTAATCTGGCTGGAGAGAATGAAAATGTCTCAGTGTAAGGCGATCTGTGGTGTTATATTGGCGTTGGGTTTTTTCACTTACACTTTGGCTAAAGTATGTATTAGTCATATAATAGACTGTAGAGCTCTTGAGAAGTATATTGTGTTATGGTCATTTCTCATTATTTCAAATCTGATGGGGTTATCTCATTTTTATTTTTTATCAGTGTCTCTCAAATTGGTGCTTTTTGTGCATATTTTAGCATTTGTTCTATGACATTTTGAATTATACTTTCCACTTGTACTGAATGACAAAGGAGCGGGTACTAATCTTTTTCTTTCTATGAAAAATAATTAGGTTAATTGGAAAGCAGCATCTTGAGAGGTTAAATGTGTAGTCAAACAGCACTGCTATCTCTCTCCATATTAAAGGGACAGTAAAGTCAAAATTGACTTATATTATCAAATTGCTTGGTATCTTTTGTTTAAGAGCATACCTAGGCGCAGGGGAAGTAATGCACTGCTGGGAGCTAGCTGCTGATTGGTGGGTTCACATATATGGCTCTTGCCATGGGCTCGCCAGATGTGTTGGACTAGCTCCAAGCAGTGCATTGCTTTTCCTGAGTAACTCTTCAACAAAATTATATTTAGAAAATTAATACAATTTTATAATAGACTACATTAGAAAGTTGTTTTAAAATTCATCCATAATTGTGTTAAATTTTAGACATGCAAGGATTTATGCTCCTAACATATAATTTTAAAGTAGCTTAATATGCAGCTAATATTAATCGACTAGAGCATTTATTCTGCTTCCCCTGATCTAACGTTAAGCAATGAAAACCGTCTAAAAATTATGGAGGTTTTATGTCAGAGGCGTAACTAGAAACCACAGGGCCCAGGTGCAAGAATCTAAGAAGGGCCCCCCCACCCCCCCAAAAAAGTGAATTTGATACATATCATTATTATTATTTGTATTTATTTTTTACATTTAAAACAGAAAAAAATGTGATTCAGATTCAATGTCTGCAAAAGGAGGTACCCTGTGCACACAGTCTGTGAGATGGTCTGACCCCCTATTACTGTATATAGTGACAATGTTTAACCCACCAGTACTGTATATTTAGTGAGTTAGTGACACAGTCTGTAATCTGCCGGTGAAATGGCTGGCCTGACCCTACCCGCCCCAGTACTTTATAAAGTGACCACAGTAGTCTGTGACATGGTACAGCGACCCCGTACTGTATATAGTAGTACTGTATAGTGACACTGTTTACACCCAGCCCCCCCCCCCCCCATACTGTAGTAACAAGGTCTGAAATTTGCTGGTTCCACAAACATACACACACACACACACACATACACATACATACATGCATAAATACACACACAGTCGCATACATACACACATACATGCATAAATACACACACATTTACATACATACATACACACACACACACATACATGCATAAATACACACACAGTCACATACATACATACACACACACATACATGCATAAATACACACACAGTCACATACATAAATACACACACAGTCACATACATGCACACATACACACACACACATACATGCATAAATACACACTCAGTCACATACGTACATACATACACACACACACACACACACACATACATGCATAAATACACACACACACACACACATACATGCATAAATACACACAAAGTCACATACATACATACACACACACATAAACACCAATGGGTAAAACAGAAACACTATCCCCTGTAGTCAGAGACACTAGTGAAGCATCATGTCACACTCGCATGATATCAGTGCAGGCAGTGGCAGGCAACGTTTTTTATTGTGTAAAAAAAATAAAAAAATTTGAAGCTGGGCCCCCACCCTTGCGATCGCGGAATGAAAATTCTCTAACGCAACCCCATTGATGTCTATGGTGAAAAAAAAACTTACGTTTAAACCTAACACCCTAACATAAACCCCAAGGGGTCAATTCATCAAGCTCTTCCATAACTCGTCCGCCTGATCTGAGACTGCGGACAGAAATCAACCTGATCAAATACAATCGGGTTGAATCACACCCCCAGCTAGCGGCCAATTGGCCGCGAATCTGCAGGGGCGGCATTGCATCAGCAGTTTAAAGGAACTGCTGGTGCAATGATAAATGCCGACAGTGTATGCTGTCGGCATTTATCGATGTGCAGCGGACATGATACGCTACATCGTATAATGTCCGCTCGCACTTACATAAATATACCCCCAAATCTAAACACCCCTAATCCGCCGCCCTCGACACCGCCGACACCTAAATAAAGCTATTAACCCCTAATCTGCCGCTCCCAACATCGCCACCACTAATGAAAGTTATTAACCTCTATTCCTCCGCTCCCCGACATTACCGCCACTATAATAAAGCTATTAACCCCTATTCCATCGCTCCCCGACATCGCCGACACTATAATAAAGTTATTAACCCCTAAACCTCTGGTCTCCCACATCTCCGCAACTAAACAAACCTATTAACCCCTAAAACTCCAGCCTCCCACATCTCCGCCACTAAATAAACCTATTAACCCCTAAACTGCCACCCCTACATCGCAAAACCCTAAATTAAACTATTAACCCCTAAAACTAACACCCCCTTACCTTAAATTAAAATTACAATATAACTATATTTAAATAAATAAAAACTTACCTGTGAAATAAAAATAAACCTAACATTAAACTATATGAACCTAACCTTACTATTCTAATAAAATTAAAAAATACTCACCTAGATTACGAGTTTTGAGCGCTATAGGGAAAGTAAAGAATGCAACAAAAGTTGCGTTATTTAACCCCCTATAGCGCCGCCATTACAAGTTAAAAAAACCTGGCTTGCGCGGGCGATATGGAGATTTAGAGCTCCATATCGCACCAAAAACAAGCAGTGTTTTGACGTGCTCGTGCACGCTTTCCCCATAGACATCAATGGGGAGAGCCAGCAAAAAAAGTCTAACACCTGCAAACGCAGAAACAAAAGCTCTGTGACGCTGCTCCATTGTTGTCTAACACCCTAACATAAACCCTAAGTCTAAACACCCCTAATCTGCTGCTCCTGACATCGCTGACGCCTACCTACAGTTACTAACCCCTAATCTGCCACTCCTGATATTGCGGCCACCTAAATGAAATTAACAACCGCCGCTACTATACTAAAATTATTAACCCCTGTTCCGCCGCACCCCAATATGGCCGCAACTAACAGTGCCGGACTGGGAATAAAAAGCAGACCTGGAAAAATATGAAGACCAGTCTTATTTTCTGTTGAGTTAGTAGAATGCACATGCCCCGTTTTTCTCAAAGTGGATTACTGGGACACTCCTTCCCCAATATTTTCTTCCGAATTAAATTATATTACTTAGTTTTAAATAAAAATGCCAGATTTATGTTATATAGGCACCTTACAACCCAACTGCATCCATTAATCACCCCTTTAAATTGTAGCTTTCCAGCCCCAGCTGCTGCAGCCCACCGGGAAATCACCTGGTATACTGGTAGGCCAATCCGGGCCTGGCAACTAAAGTTATTAACCCCTATACCTCTGGCCTCCCACATCACTACCACTAAATAAACATATCAACCCCTAAACCGCCAGCCCCCCACATTGCAACAACCTAAACATAACCCTAACGTAACCCTAATCCTAACCCTAAACATAACCCTTACACCCCCTAACTTTAACATAATGAAATTATATCTAAATTACATTTACAATTATTAACTAAATAATTCCTATTTAAAACTAAATACTTACCTGTGAAATAAAACATAAGCTAGCTACAATATAACTAATAGTTATATTGTAGCTAGCTTAGGTTTTATTTTATTTCACAGGTAAGTTTGTATTTATTTTAACTAGGTAGACTAGTTAGTAAATAGTTATGAACTATTTATTAACTACCTAGCTAAAATAAATACAAACTTACCTGTGAAATAAAACCTAACCTGCCTTACACTAAAACCTACCATTACAAAAAATAAAAAAACCTACCATTACAAAAAATACAAAAACTACCATTACATAAAATACAAAACCTACCATTACAAAAAAAGAAAACAAATATCGAAAAAAATAAAGATTATTCCTATTCTAATACCTTTTTTTTAAAAAAAACACACCCCAAAATAAAAAAGCCTAGAATAAACTATCAGGGGCCCGCAAAAGGGCCTTTTGTAAGGCATTGCCCTGAGTTAAACAGCTCGTTTGCTCAAAAAAAAATGCAAACACTATACAAACCACCACCCCCAAACTACCAAGGACCCTTAAAAGGGACTTTTGGGGGGGCTTAAAAGGGCTTTTTGTAGGGCATTGCCCTGAGTTAAACAGCTCTTCTGCTCCAAAAAGAAATAAACTCCATCTAACACTATACAAACCCCCACCCCCCAAACTACCAAGGGCCCTTTTCTTTTCTTTTTTTTTAATTTATTTATTTATTCATGCCATTAGTGAAAATAATATACATAAAACAGAAAATGGAATTGCAGGCCACGCAGGGCCGTATTTTCAAATAAATACAAATAAACACTTCAACAAAAAAACAGCACATCGTCTAATGAGGTCCATATAGACCGTAGCATCAAACCAAACAGATAATTCTTTTCCACTTTCTGTGGATTCATTGAATCAAACTAAAACATTGCAAAACCTGCTTTTTACACTTCTGGCATAATTTTTCGTAACATAGAAAGTTGGGGACAGAAAAAGAGGGAAAAAAGAAGAGAGAAAGGAAAACAAGAAAAGAGAGCAAGAAAAAAAAACAAAAAAAAAACACGCGCACTCCGTCACCTCTCACCACCGTATCATATCAAAATATCAAAATATGTCCTAATAGTTCAATTCCACGCTAGCGTATTATGCGTCTCTATAACTCCTAATCCATTCTGGAGGGAAATAACCCAGAAGAACCAAATCACTAAAACTATCTGAACTAAAAAATGGATATAGGATCCTTTTTTGGGCTCCTTCTGAATATGACTTAATAATCGGTAACCATCTTATTAAGAACTTCCTAACTTCTGTTTCACTAGCTTCTCTCAAGTGGAAAGATTCAAAAATTATATGCATTTCGATTCCTTTCACAAATATCGAGAAACCCGGCATCTTTTTAGATTTCCAGTTCTTTAATATAAGATGTCTGACAAAGAGGATAATTACATTTACACTTTTTCTATATGGAGAGGATGCCCACATAGACTGAACTATTTATTAACTACCTAGCTAAAATAAATACAAACTTACCTGTGAAATAAAACCTAACCGGCCTTACACTAAAACCTACCATTACAAAAAATAAAAAAACCTACCATTACAAAAAATACAAAACCTACCATTACAAAAAAAGAAAAAAAATATCAAAAAAAATAAAGATTATTCCTATTCTAATACCTTTTTTTTAAAAAAAAAAACACCCCAAAATAAAAAAGCCTAGAATAAACTATCAGGGGCCCGCAAAAGGGCCTTTTGTAAGGCATTGCCCTGAGTTAAACAGCTTGTTTGCTCAAAAAAAAATGCAAGCAATATACAAACCACCACCCCCAAACTACCAAGGACCCTTAAAAGGGACTTTTGGGGGGGCTTAAAAGGGCTTTTTGTAGGGCATTGCCCTGAGTTAAACAGCTCTTCTGCTCCAAAAAGAAATAAACTCCCTCTAACACTATACAACCCCCCACCCCCCAAACTACCAAGGGCCCTTTTCTAATACCCAGAATAAACTACTAATTGCCCTTAAAAGGGCCTTTTGTGGGGTATTGCCCTAAAGATAGCAGCTCTTTTACTGAAAAAAACCTGTTTAAAAGCTGTTTAACTTAGGGCAATGCCCTACAAAAGGCCCTTTTTAAGGGCTATTGGTAGTTTATTATAGGCTAGCGGGTGTTTTTATTTTGGGGGGCTTTTTATTTTTATAGGGCTATTAGATTAGGTGTAATTGTTTTTATTTTTGATCATTTTGTTTATTATTTTTTGTAAGCTTAGTGTTTTTTATTTTTCGTAATTTAGTGTTTATTATTTTTTGTAATTTTAGATTTTTAAAGTTTTCTCGTAGTGTTAGGTTTTTTAAATTTGTATTTTAGATTTTATTAGAATAGTTATGTTAGGTTAATTTATAGTTTAATGTTAGGTTTATTTTTATTTCATTGGTAAGTTTGTATTTAAATATAGTTATATTGTAATTTTAATTTAAAGTTAAGGGGGTGTTAGGTTTATGGGTTAATAGTTTAATTTAGTGTTTTTCAATGTATTGGGCTGGCGGTTTAGGGGTTAATAGGTTTATGTAGTGGCGGAGATATGGGGGTGGCAGTTTAGGGGTTAATAGGTTTATTTAGTTGCAGAGATGTGGGAGGCCGGAGGTTTAGGGGTTAATAACTTTTTTATAGTGTCGGCGAGCGACGGAATAGGGGTTAATAGCTTTATTATAGTGTTGGCGATGTTGGGGAGTGGCGGAATAGGGGTCATAGGTTTATTATAGTGTTGGCGATATCGGCGAGCGGCGGAATAGGGGTTAATAGCTTTATTATAGTGTTGGCGATGTCGGGGAGCGGCGGAATAGGGGTAATAGATTTATTATAGTGTTGGCGATGTCAGGGAGCGGCGGAATAGGGGTTAATAGCTTTATTATATTATCTGGGAGCGGCGAACTAGGGTTTAATCATTTTTATTAGTGTTTGCGATGTCGGGAGCTAGGGGTTAATACATTTAATAGTCGCAATGTGGGTGGGCGGCAGATTAGGGGTTAATAGGTTTAATATAATGTTTGCGATATGGGAGGGTGGCGGTTTAGAGGTTAATAGGTAGTTTATGGGTGTTAGTGTACTTTGTAACATTTTAGTTATGAGTTTTGTGAAACATTTTTGTTTCTCATAACTACTGTTCTCAGATGGCGGCATGGATCGTGTCAGTATAAGCTGTAACGCAAGCATTTTAGCTGGACCGCGCAACCTGTAATACCGGTGCTATGAAAATCCCACGCAAAACATCATTTTTATTGAGTGTGGAATGGACGTTGCGTTACAGGCTAAAATGCTTGCGGTATAACTATACCGACACAACTCGCAATAGCTGCGTTACTCCTTTTACGCTGAAATTGCTATTTTTTTCAGCGTTAAAAGCCGTAACACAAAACTCTTAATCTAGGTGATTGTCTTGTATGTGAAGAACATTGAAATTTCAATATGTACAGTAAATTTAAAGTAAAACACATGAATATATATATACACATTTATATATCATACATAAACATATTTAGACATACTGTATATATATATATATATGTATATATATATATATATATATATATATATATATATACACACACACACAATATAGCCCTTTGCAGTCAAACACCTTGTCATACAGGTGGTGAGAGTCCACAATCCATTACTCCTATGAATTCCCTACCACTAGGGGGAGGAAAAGATTCACAAACACCAAGAACTGTATTTAGTTCCAAGTTTTGTAATGTGGGTCGCAGGAAATTGTCCTTTGCCTCTGCCTGTTGGTTTGTCAATAAACTCATATTTATGTTCCTCTGCTGTTATGTTTCAGCAATGGTGTTGGCTTCCTGCTGGTTTCTTCCAGTAGAAGAGTACCTTTGGGTAAGTACTATATATATATTTTTTTTTTTTCAAACAAGCTTTATTATTGAGTCGAGAAACAACTCATATAAGTCAACATAACATCAATAATTGTATAATCTAGAGCTTCTTTTGTATATCAGTGTGTCCTTGGTTATTTACTTGCTTCTTATACATAGCATAAATATAGAATTAAGTCCAGTTGCTCTCTAATCACCAGTCTCTAATTTAGAACCATTGTCTTTGAGCTTGTGTCCAAGGATTTAGTTGCTTGTGGCATTATTCACTCCTAATCAGAGTGTAATATAAGACTTAGATAATTTACATCAGGTATAACTTTTGTCAGCTCTGCATTAGTCCACAGCTTACATGTCTCATACAGCTGATATATGCTTAGAACCTGATGTAGTCACCCATCTGGGTGTAAGAACTAAAAAGAGAGTTAGAGAAGAGAAAAGTAGAGTAAGATGGGAAAACATAGGGGAGGGGAGAGGAGGAGAGAAAAAAAAGAGGGGGAAGGGGATGATTCAAGCATCTGACATTCAGGAGGGTTTCTGAGGTTGTCGTCCACCCATCTCTAATCCGTGTCCAGATCAACAGAAAATATTAGAAAGAAGATCATAACCCCTTTCCTTCCCAGGTAAGTGTCATCATGTCATGCATGGCTAGTTTGCCTAATTTTAGATAGGGATATTTTTCGAGCCTCAGTAAGTCGCCCATTCTAGCCCTCTACTCCTGCAAGCTTGGTGTATGTCGCTCTTTCCAATGTGCTGGAATGAGCCCCTTTGCCCCATTCAACATCAATAAGAAAAGTAGGAACCTATCTTCCCCAATAATCTTAGGAAGCTCATGGAATATTAAATACGTTGGCTTAGGAGGGATGATAACCCGAAGAATCCTGCTCATTTCTCCCAGCACCTCCTCCCAAAAGGGACGTATACATGGGCAGGTCCACCAAATATGAAGAATAGTGCCCTCTCCCCCACAGTCTCTCCAACACCCCCCACTTGTATGCGGATATATTCTTTGAAGCCTTTGGGGTGTCATATACCACCTACTTAAAAATTTATAGTGCATCTCTTGGATTCTCATTGAAACTGAAGCCATTTTATCTCTCCTAAAGATCCTGAGCCAGTCTTTAAGCTCTATCTCCTGTCCTTCTTTTAGTTGGTTCCTCCCTTTGTCAATAGGAGCTTGTATAATTGCGATACAAGGTGGGTTGGGTTCGGATGCATTGTACATAATACTTCGAATAGCAAAGACTTCCGGATGTCGGTGCTAAACACTTGATCATTCAACAAAGTGTCGTCCAGCCTCCACATATAAGGTGAGACTGGAACATTGGGCCACTGAATAGAACAGCTAACTGGTGCATGATCTGACCACGTGATTGAGTGCATATTGCTACTTCTGGTGACAATGAGTCCTGTAGTGTCAGTAAACAAGTAATCTTTCCTCGAGTATTTTCTGTGGGGGTGGGAGTAGAAAGTATAGTTTTTCAGAGAAGGGTGATGCGTGCACCAGATATTGTGTACAGAGAGTTCTGTCAAAGAGGCAGTCATGCACTTTAAGATCTTATGGGGGATGCTGGAGACACCATTCAATGTGTCCTGGACAGGGCCCAGAGGTGCATTAAAGTCTCCCCCTAAAAATAAAATCCCCTTTTGTACTTCTAATATTTTACGGGTGACTTTTTGGAGGAAGAGGTGCTGGGATTGATTGGGGCAGTATAAATTTGCTAATGTGATAGGTCTTCCAAAAAGGGTACCAGTAATTATTAAATATCTGCCTTCTGGTTCATTATATGTTTGTATGAGCTGGAAAGGCATTTTTTAAGAACAATGCCCACTCCATTTCTTTGTAGGGCCAGAAGCAAAGTAGGCATTGGGGTATCTGCGACTGAACCATTTCAGTTTGTGTGCCGCTGAGAAATGCGTCTCCTTTAAATATATGATGTCTCCCCCTATTTTGTGCAAGTCTCTCAGAACTATAGAGCATTTTCCGGGACTATTAAGTCCCTTAACATTTATTGAGACAAGTTCTACAGGGAGGGATTTAATACAATTCTGTTGTCGGGCGATATTGGATGTTTGGCTCAGGTAGGGGGAAAAAAAAAAGAGGGGAAGGAACAGGAAAATGGGAGAACGAGGGAAGAGAGTACTAGGAGTAAGAAAAGGAAAAGAAAAATTTAAACAGAGAAGTGTCTTGACTTATAAGCCAAGCGGAAAAAATAAAGAACAAAAACTGCGCTTAAAGACAGTATACTCAAACAGTTTCACAATCAGAAAATATTATCAAAAGATAAACAGTAACAATAACAAATCGGGGGTAGTTGTCCCTGTGTTTTTCACAAATTATATAAACTTTTAAACATAACTAAGTAAACTAGTGCATTCCTATAGTATAAACACTGGTTAAATTCAAAACATTATCCTCTTTATATATGATTTTAGCACCGTGGTAGATTATTGTTCAATGCCTAAGAACCTGGCCAGACAAGAATGGCTACAGCTTGAAGGAGCATTAGAATTTGTCCCTGTCTAATCTAGTAGTTCATCATACTACTGAGCAGATATCTTTATGATCTCCCCTCCCTAGATTTCTTCCTCTGAACGAATGCTGTTGTTACCCAAGTTGGAGAAAGCTACTAGTAGTGTGTCATATGTTAAGCTCATTATTGTTCGCATTACAACATTGTACGACTAATACAGGCCTTTCATATATATCTCCCATATGTGTTAAGCATTAGGGCTTCTCAGCTTATGTACTAGCAGTTTTGATGTAGCAATACTATCTTTAGTGTTCCTCCTCATCATAGGGCCCCTTTAAATTATTATCTTATATCTGATACGAGCCTTAAATAAGCATCTTGAGGGGTTGTCTCCATTGTCTCTAGGGTACACTCTAATTAAAGTTAGGGGTGTGGTCTTTTACAATTTCTATTGATATGGCTTTTAACTAGGTCTGCTCTTTTGTCAGTCCCTCTTCCACAACCCCACTATTTTAAGGTACGAGCATTCCTGTTCCTCCTCCCACTCAAATGTGCAAGGGTGTTATATAGTGTATGTTATGAATCTATGAGGTGGCAACCATTCCAACCCACTGTGTATTTTTAAATACCTTTCCACTCATGCAATGAGGTCTGACATATTATCCTAAAACAAAACATTAGCAGAGTCAAATAACAATATAAAACAATCTTAAACTGCAACGTTATATATATACAACCTTAGTGTCCATCTTGAGAATCACAGTTAAGTTCCTCAGGGGTCAAGTACATATCTCCCCAATTCCTGCTATCCCTCGAACCAGATCCTGACGGACCTTCTTTCCATCCCTTTCTCTTTTTTTTTCCCCCCTTCATCCTGGGATCTATAGAACTTCATCTTGTCCCCTATCAGGAGGACCAGCTGGGGCTGCTTCTGCGTTCAAGGGCGGCCTAATATTAAGGCCTAGTGCTTGGTTCTTCCATGGTTCTGAAGATGTGAGATGTATTATTCCTTGTGGATATAAGGCATGTGGTAAAATCCCCATCTGTATGGCACCCTATTTTCCTTTAGTACCGACGTGATGAATCTCAAATCTCTTCTTTTTTGAAAGGTGGTCGGGCACAGGTCTGAGTACACCTGTATTTCAGAACTTCTGAGCTCCAACGGATGCTTTGTTCTGGCGAGTCTCAGGACATCTTCTTTATCTTTAAAGGATAGAAACTTTATTATAATATCTCTGAGGTTATTCCTCCTACTCCTATTTTCCAGATCTTCGATGCGATCCATAAGGGTTTGAACTGCGCCCTCTTGGGCCTGTATAAAACTGGTCTGGAGCTGCAGGTCAGAGCTGAGAGTTTCCTGTATTTCTTCTATTTGAGTCACTCTCTGGTCCACCCCTGATATATCTCTTTTAAATTCCCCAAACATACTTTAAAGTCCTGCATGGCTTCTTTTATGTCTTCTTTGGAGGATAAATGCCTAATATCATCTCTTGTAAGGTAGTTTTGAGTTTGCGTCTGAGGCACGTGATCGTGAATTTGAGCTGTGATAATCTGAGCAATTGGCTCCTGCATGTCCTTGCTAGCATATGGTGTTGATTCTGTCGGAGTTAAATCATTTTCCATGGCTGAGGTGTGAGCACTTTTTGGCGGCTCACGTTCCTCCTATTTGACATCACTAAAGTCTGAATTTCAAATAGAGTGATACTGCACTCCCCCTAGCCTGCTATTTATGTTTAAGAGTCAGAGGGGAATAGTACCAAACCCCTATGGTACACTAAGGGTAGTTTGAACTTTATTCTTTGATGCAACGTTTAAAACAATATTAAAGCAGGCTTTTCTATTACAATTCACTCTACGTGATGTTCTTTAACATATATCACTCCATTGCTTGACCAGTGCCAGTTGTTACAGTTCGTGTGTCCCAGACAAAGATCTTATTCACTTTATGATATTAATGGTTCATCCAAGTCTCAACTGCTTCTGATTAATTTTGCAGGCTATTTCCTATCACCTTCACTTTTCAGCTATCACTTACTCGCGGCCATAAGCAGCCTGTTTAGTAATGCCTGCCGTTAACTCTCTGTAATCTCTGTAGGGCCAGTATGCTGTTCTGGAGTCTCAAGGGGGCACATATACCCGATTCAAACCTCAATCCTTTACAAGCAAGTCTCTGCCGAGTCTGACCCTCCGTATGCCACGTGGGTGCAACCTATCCGTGCGAGTCTAGGTAATTGAGCCTGTGTGTTCAGTGTACCCGCACTCCCGACCGTTCCGGCAATTGTCCCCACTTTAGTATAGGCCTGTGACAGGCTATGAGGTTTGTACCTGTAGCTTATGGCAGATTGCCAGACAGCTCCCTCCATTTGATTCTGCTTGTCTCTCTGCTTAGCCTGCAGCGAACCGGCCACCCCACTTAAGTTATCCCCTATGAACTCTGTCGGTCAGCACTTGGTCAAATCTGCGGCTCCAAATCGGCATCGGTTAGTCTGTCATTGTGTGAGGATATATTTACTCTACGAATACACTAGTTTATTGTGAAAAGAACAACAGGGACTACGGAGCGCAATTAAAATGTAGACATCTCCGTTCATGGCTAGGCTCTGCCCCGTACTATATTTTTGTTTATCTAGCAATTAATAAGTTGTTTAGGTTATCAATATATATTGTTATATATGTACATAGCCTTGGGACAGTTATATATATTAATGTTGTTATACAATATTTTCCCTTTTAAAGTGTTAGTATTTTTATTCATGTACATTTTTTGTCGGCTCAGTGTTTTCATGCCGTTATTTTAACGCATGCTAGTTTTTTAAAGGGCGCACATTTTTTGAAGCATTATGGCCTTTGGGTTTGCGTGCTTTGGCATTTATAGAGTGTGTACTTTTTGTCTCTCTTTTATATTATACATGACGTAAGTTTGATGTACTCCTCTCTTTGCAAGTGTGCTGTCTGGATGCAAGATGTATTTGTTTTGTATTAGTGATTTTTTTTAAGTTGTAAGTTTTTAAAAGGTTTTAAAAGGTTTTTTTTTTCATAAGGGGTAAATTAATGTCTCTCTTTCTTTAAAGGGACAGTCTAGGCCAAAATAAACTTTCATGATTCAGATAGGTAGGGCATGTAATTTTAAACAATTTTTCAATTTACTTTTATCACCAATTTTGCTTTGTTCTCTTGGTATTCTTAGTTGAAAACTTTACCTAGGAGGTTCATATGCTAATTTCTTAGACCTTGAAGGCCACTAGAGGGTGTTAGTTCATGTGTTTCATATAGATAACACTGTGCTTGTGCACGTGAAGTTATCTGGGAGCAGGCACTGATTGGCTAAACTGCAAGTCTGTCAAAAGAACTGAAATAAAGGGGCAGTTTGCAGAGGCTTATATACAAGATAATCACAGAAGTAAAACGTGTATTTACATAACTGTGTTGGTTATGTTAAACTGGAGAAAGGGATTATCTATCTTTCAAAACAATAAAAATTCTGGTGTAGACTGTCCCTCTCTTTTGGGGACAGATTAGGAGCGAGGAGTGTAAATGCAATTACAAAATTGTGGCGTTCTTTACCACAGTAATCTACGATCCAAATATTTTCTATGGGCAGCATTGAGCTGCAATGTCTGCTCATTTTACAAGTTGAAAGTAAATGTGATTGCTCGAACGCAATTACATTTAATGCTTAAACCTAATGTTAGGTTGTTTTTTTTGGGGTGGGGGGTATTGTTAGTTTTCAGTTGTTTTTCACTAATGTTAGGTTTGTTTTAAGGTAAGGTTAGATTTTTTATTTTTAAAGGTAATTTTAGGATTTTTATTTCTTTCAAGTAAGTTTTCTTTATTTTACAGGTAAGGTTAGTCTGTTTTGTGGTAACTAAGGGGGTGTTAGGTTAGGTGGTTTATATATTAGTGGGTTACTTTGAGATGGGGGTTGTGGCAGTTTAGGGGTTAAAAGTGTAGTAGGTTACTTTGTGATGGGGTTGTGGCAGTTTAGGGGTTAATAGTGTAGTGGGTTACTTTGCAATGGGGGTTGTGGCAGTTTAGGAGTTAATAGTGTAGTGGGTTCCTTTGCTATGTGGGGGTGTGGCAGTTTAGCAGTTAATAGTTTAGTGGGAACTTTGCAGTGAGCTATGCGGCAGGTTAGGGGTTATTAGAGTAGGGGGTTTAGCGAGCGACTATGAGGTTTTTTTCACCTTTCTTTCTTGCTTGAAGTCAATGGGAGAGTACATTAACATGGTCGCTATATTGTAACTTCTGCTCTTTCAACTTGTAATACACGCTCTATCCGACGCGTGCAAAGAGCAGAAGTCAAGCGGAATTAGGCTATGAGTGGGAGCGGTAATTAACCACTCCACTCGTAATCTAGCCGTTCATGGGGATATTATATTTTAACTTTGTTTTCTGCATTTGACTTAATTATTAGGTTTTTTTTGCAGTTATGGAGCTTTGTAATTTTGTCCCTAAATGTGCCTTTGAAGTTGGGTTATTTAAACATTTTACAACCAGAATAAATATGTATATTATTATATGCTAAGTTATTTTCTTCTGCAATCTTACGTAATAAATGGACTGTTCTTGCTGCAAAGGGTATTATTGCTCCTTCAGGAAGAATATACAACTTTTTCTCCTGGAATTATGAACTTTATTCGAACAACAGTGCTGAAATGATGGTGACCCATGCCTCTTTCAACTAAGCATAAAAAGTCAGTTCAGAATTTTAAAATTTTTTTGTTATGAGGCTGCTGTGTCCTCAGAGGCATGGCTTTTCTTTGTTGATCAAGAGACATAGGGGCCAATTTATCATGGCCCGAATGTGCCCCAATGACTCTTTCTGCACGAACCTTCAGGCTCGCCGGAAAGAGGAGTTAAGAATCAGTGATCTTAAGACCACTGCTCCTTAACTCCTATGCCTCCTCTGAGGCGGCAGACATCAATCCGCCCGATCGCATACGATCGGGTTGATTGACACCCCCTACTAGATTGGCCGCGAATCTGCAGGGGGCGGCATTTCACAAGCAGTTCACCAGAACTGCTTGTGCAGTGTTAAATGCTGACAGCATATGCTGTTGGCATTCAGTGTTGTCTGGCGGAACTGATCCACTACAGCGGAACATGTCCGCCAGCTTCTTACTCTGATCATTTTACTTA
Organism: Bombina bombina; assembly: GCF_027579735.1. Classification (NCBI taxonomy): domain Eukaryota; kingdom Metazoa; phylum Chordata; class Amphibia; order Anura; family Bombinatoridae; genus Bombina; species Bombina bombina. The sequence continues at coordinate 948,832,797 of NC_069500.1, read as the reverse complement.
CCTCCTTTTATTTTATTTTTTGTTAAACATATTTATTATCATTTTAAGGGAATTTTTGTTTTCTTACTACTTTAGAGGTTACATGTTCCTAAAGTAGATGGGGATAGACCAGTTAAATGTTATATACTGTTTAATCCCTTAGTATGTTTCTTGTCCCTGTCGCTGTTTTTGAGATTATATCCAGAAATCGGACTAAGTCAGGTATTCCTTATATTTCTTCTCAAGGCTTCTATATTATTGAGCTTTTGGAAGCTAGTCCCAAAATGGTTGGGGCCATTTTCACTCTGGATATCTGTTCTAGCATTCCTTTAGAAGATAGTTCTTTCTTTATAGTCCCTTTAGTTGGAAGTTGATTTCCTTCACTAGAGGGCTTATTTACAAGCATGTTATATTTTCAACCCAGTGATATTTAATGCTGTAGTGGCTGTTGCTTGATCTTTGTCTTTCTGGGCATTTTTTTATTTTTTTATTCTGCCAGTGAGATTTTTTTTTAAAACCAATTATGTTGTTTAAATTAACAACATCTTTCTTTTGTTGTCACACATAAATGCTAGAGTATGGGGCCGAATTATCAAGCTCCGAATGGAGCTTGATGCCCCCGGTTTCCGCACGAGCCTTTAGGCTTGCCGAAAATAGCAGTTTTGAAGCAGCGGTCTTAAGACCGCTGCTCCATAACTTGTCCTCCTGCTCTAAGGCTGCAGACATCAATCCTCCCGATCCTATACGATCGGGCTGATTGACACCCCCGATTGACCATGAATCTGAAGGGGGCAGCATTGCACAAGCAGTTCAGAAGAACTGCTTGTGCAATGATAAATGCCGACAGAATATGCTGTCGGCATTCATTAATGTCTGTCGGATATAATCCACTGAGCGGATCATGTTGGACAGACCAATGATTAATCGTCCCCTTTGTCTTTAGCTGTTATTTATATAAGTGCATTATAATGTTAATCTGGAATGCTGACTTGATTTCTAATTCCATACTTTATCTCTTTCTTTACAGAAAGTTTATTTGGTTCTACAGCTTTTTTTCCTCATGACTAGTAGTCCAAGGGCATTTTTTAAGCTCAGATTTGTGTTTTGTCCCTTTCATCAGAACAGGGCTCAGAAAAAAAAATCTGCCTAGTATCAGAGTTGTTCTGGTTCCATCTAGAAATAATAGCTATATGTTCCAGTGCCTTTTACTGGATTTGAGCACTATACCCTCTGCTTGCAAGGCTGCAAAGCTAGATACCAGACCAATTTATTTGCTCTAGGAAATGATGGGGTCAGTGTCCTTTAGTTGAATTGGAACAGGCCTAAGCAGTTTAATATATGATTCCCCATCCAAGTTTGCAGGTAGGTGCATTAATTCTTATTATAGTCTCAATGATATTGAATAGGTTTCAGATCAAGGCCTCCCAAGGGAGTTTTTTTTCTGTTCTATGTTCCTAGGAACTCTGTAGGCTCATGCAGATCTCCAACCTATTCATTGTTCCATAAGCTGGAAGGAACTTTTAGATTTATTCTGATCTAGAAACTTTGAGCATGTTTCTCTTTGAACAAGTTTCTCAGGGTTTGCAATGGAAACAATTTTTACTTTTCTGTGAGGTCAGTTTAAATCCTCAATATATTTAAAGGATGCTTACCTATGTTCTTATTTCTAGGAACATTATCCATTTCTGAGATTTGCTTTTTTGGACAAGCTTTTTCAGTTTTTTGCTCTTTCATTTGGCCTGGCTACCACTCTCAGATAATTATCTAAGGTACGGGATACCCACTTATCTGTAATCAGTTTTCAGGGTATAGCAGTGTTTCCTGGCCTGGATGATATATTGGTTCAAGTTCCATCTTTTCACTCTACAGTATCTCTCTGCTGCACACTGTTGTTGTTTCTTCAACAACATGTTTGGAAAGTCTTTTTTCCAAACTGTTTACTGGTTCCCCCTGTAAAGATTGCTTTTCTGGGGTTTTTTATATATTCAGTTTCTGTGAGACTTTGTTTGACAATGCAAGGACAGTTGAAACTGGGGTTTGCCTGTTATTATTACATTTTTCCTCCTTGGAACCTTTATTTGATCTTGAGGATTTTGCAGGGTCTTTCTCTTGGGCCTATGGATCAGGGGGATATTAAACCTCTTTTTGGATGCTTTGTTTCATTTTGCTATTTTATCTGTTAGAAGAGTTACTCTTTATTGTGTTCCTCCTTATCTTTGTTTCTTTAGGATAAGGTTATGCTTTCTGTCTATATAAGTTTGGACATTGTTGTTCTTTCTTTATTATTCAGAGTGGTCTCTTCATGTTTTGAATTCTATCAGAGCGTGATAGTGTTATGTTGACACTAATGGGCCAGAAAAAGAAGCTATGAAGTTATAAAGACCGCTGCTCCATAACCTGTCCGCCTGCTCTAAGGCAGCGGACAGAAATCCACAGAAATCAACCTGATCGAGTACGATCAGGTTGATTGACACCCCCTGCTAACAACCGATTGGCAGAGAATCTGCAGGGGGCGGCATTGCACCAGCAGTTCACCATTGCTGGTGCAATTATAAATACCGAGAGTGTATGCTGTCGGCATTTATCGATGTGCAGCGGACATGATCCGCAATATCGGATCATGTCCGCTCACACATTAATAAATAGGCCCTAAGGTTTTTCAGCAAACTTTTAGTTTGTTTGTTCCTTCTGCTGGTTCTAGGAAATTCAGATCATTTCTGCTGTTTCTTTGGCTTCTTGGTTGCCGCTTTTGTTTCATATAGTTTTCTTGGAGGCAGGTCAGCCTCCACCTAGATTGCTTTCTGCTCATTTTTTTCCGCCCAGTTGCCATTTCTTGTATTTGTAATGTTTTATCTGTGGACCAATTTTTGCTAGTCAGCTATTTGGTCTATTTTTTCTATAATTTTAATGTTCTTGCTTCTTCTGGGGCAGTCTTTGGTAGGGTGTCCTTCAGGCAGTTGTCTCATGCTGTTTTATTTTTGCCTGCTGGTCCTTTTCTATTGCCTTTTTCTTTAGATTCTGTTAGGGTTGTGGATTTAGTTTCCAGTGGATCATGGACTCTCACCACCTGTATTAAAGAAAACATAATTTATGATTACCTATTAAATTAATTTATTTCATTGTGGTGAGAGTCCACAAGACCCCACCCTGTTTTTTACTGAGTTGTTTTTTTCTTTTTTTTGTGCACTTCTTCCACCCGCTCCTATTTTGTTGGCTCTTTTTTCTTTTTCCTTCCTTTTTGTGCTCAGCTATTCGTTAGACAAAGGTACTGGTGGGGTGGTATAGGTTTTATCGATTTCTTGAGGTTTCGGAATCATTGCCTCCTCCTATTGGTAGGGAAGAGTAATTCCCAGGAATAATGGACTGTGGACTCTCACCACCATGAAAGAAAGAGATTTTTATTAGGTAAGCATAAATTATGTTTTTTTTAATACTTATATAAATGTTTTTATCAGATAGTGGTTATATGAGTATAACTGTAGATTTTAATGTATTTATGTGATGTTTAGAGCAAGGTAGTTTTTTAACGCATTACCCTCTACGCAAGGTTTTCAGTCTTGCTAATCCAACGTTTGCATTCACTTTTAAATTGTAGTATAAGCACTATTTTTGTTGCGAGCAAACACACGAGATCGTTTGCACGCAACAGTTAGTGCACCGCTTGTAATCTAGCCCTTATTTTGAAATGCAGTGTTTAATAGAGGCAATATGCTATGATGCCCCATTAAACAAATTTCAAATATGAAACGAAAATTATCAATCCTAGGATTGATGGATTGTACACCTATATAGCACTCATTCCCTAATTGATAGTGGCAAAAATTGGACAAGATCTGTGTCTCCTGGGAGGAGAGTGTGCATGGGGATGTTATTAAAATATAACCTTTATTGGTAATTTTTAAAATACAAGGCAACAAACACAATTGACATACATACTTTATTAAAAACACAGGTTTGGGTCTTTGAAAGTTTTATCCGTTATTCACGGAATACCTTATGTGGTTATGGTGTATATTAGAAATCACTTGAGTTTCAAGTCTCAGTAATTGTATAATATATTAATATACTTAGAGCTTACATCCAGTGGAGCTGTTTGGTTATGATATTTACTCCAATATTATATATGTGGTCTGTGACTCACCATTGAATTCAAATTATAGTATTAGAGGTATTAACATAAATATCCCATAGTAACACCAAAGTTTGTTATTAATGCTTATAGTATTGCATAGAATATGTGTCTTAGTGAGACAATAACAGATTTCCTTGTAGTTGTATTCTTTGTGTTATATATAGGTACATATATCTTAGTATACTATTAGTGGAGATACATGCAGGATACTGTTTTAAATAGCCTCCTAGCTATTTAGAGACAAAGAGTACTGTCTGTATGGAGTATAGTAACACTGGTCAGTGAGTTAACACATTAACCCCTGTAAGGTATTTTATTCGTATATTTATCAATACTTATGTATACAGGAGTATTATGCTTGTACCGCTGTGCAGAGATTGGTTATGTTGCTATAATTCCATTGAATTTTTAAAGTTGATAGTATGTACTATACTTGTTGTAATAGCAACAAATTAAGTAACATTGTAACTCTGTTGGATTGTTAATGTGTTTATTTACATGGAGAATGTTACTTCCATTATATATATAAAGGCATTACTTGGCGGGCTTGGATCTTTAATAATATTGATAACACGCTTTCAATATAAGTTTACAAGAGAGAATTTTATAATGATATTCTCACCATTTGTTATTCTAATAATTAATGTTGAAATCTTACAATGTAGGAGTTATGGCAATCATATGAGTATGTTGTAATGCTACTTTATTATAGCATTACAACATACTCATATGATTGCCATAACTCCTACATTGTAAGATTTCAACATTAATTATTAGAATAACAAATGGTGAGAATATCATTATAAAATTCTCTCTTGTAAACTTATATTGAAAGCGTGTTATCAATATTATTAAAGATCCAAGCCCGCCAAGTAATGCCTTTATATATATAATGGAAGTAACATTCTCCATGTAAATAAACACATTAACAATCCAACAGAGTTACAATGTTACTTAATTTGTTGCTATTACAACAAGTATAGTACATACTATCAACTTTAAAAATTCAATGGAATTATAGCAACATAACCAATCTCTGCACAGCGGTACAAGCATAATACTCCTGTATACATAAGTATTGATAAATATACGAATAAAATACCTTACAGGGGTTAATGTGTTAACTCACTGACCAGTGTTACTATACTCCATACAGACAGTACTCTTTGTCTCTAAATAGCTAGGAGGCTATTTAAAACAGTATCCTGCATGTATCTCCACTAATAGTATACTAAGATATATGTACCTATATATAACACAAAGAATACAACTACAAGGAAATCTGTTATTGTCTCACTAAGACACATATTCTATGCAATACTATAAGCATTAATAACAAACTTTGGTGTTACTATGGGATATTTATGTTAATACCTCTAATACTATAATTTGAATTCAATGGTGAGTCACAGACCACATATATAATATTGGAGTAAATATCATAACCAAACAGCTCCACTGGATGTAAGCTCTAAGTATATTAATATATTATACAATTACTGAGACTTGAAACTCAAGTGATTTCTAATATACACCATAACCACATAAGGTATTCCGTGAATAACGGATAAAACTTTCAAAGACCCAAACCTGTGTTTTTAATAAAGTATGTATGTCAATTGTGTTTGTTGCCTTGTATTTTAAAAATTACCAATAAAGGTTATATTTTAATAACATCCCCATGCACACTCTCCTCCCAGGAGACACAGATCTTGTCCAATTTTTGCCACTATCAATTAGGGAATGAGTGCTATATAGGTGTACAATCCATCAATCCTAGGATTGATAATTTTCGTTTCACAAAACAAGTACACAGCACCTCAGCCATTTTTTTGTAACCAAATATATCTGGACTGATACCTATATCTTATTACCAGATCCAGAGACAAATAGGCTACCCTAAGTTGTAAATTTAAGCAGTGCCATTAGTACCCCCCTTTTTCTTTGTTAAATTTCAAATATGGCAGTACACACAAGAGTGAACTTGGCACATATTCTACATCTATATACAGTAAAGGCTAGATTACAAGTGGAGCGCTATTTTATTGTGTGTTAATAACCAGCCATTACAAGTTGATAGTTATTGCTACTGTGAGCTCACAGATCTCTAGTTAATTTTCTAAAGTGTCCTAAATGCCCTCAAAATAGAGGGTATTATAGTTCTTTATTAAAAAAGTAGCATTTTTTAAAAATAAAATCAACTACACTAGACAGTTTTTAGGGCTAAAAGTTGGCAGGTGTGAGGTGTTAAAAATTAAACGGCACTGAAAAGTGCCTTTACATTGCGGTCTATGGGCCCTGTGTTTTCCATGTTAATATATATGTATATGAATATATACTTAAATATTTATCATGTGTTAATATATGTATATATACATATTAACACATAAATATATATTAGGTTTAACAAACAATGGAGAGCCCTACCAAGGGTATTACAAATCAAAACATATCCCATTGATTCCTATGGTAATGTTTACACCTAACACCCTAAAATGTACCCCAAGTCTAAACAACCCTAATCTGCCGCCCCCTACACCGCCGCCACCTACATAACACTTATTAACCCCTAATCTGCCCCCCCTACACCGTTGCCACCTACATTATACTTATTAACCCCTGATCTGCCCCCCCTACACCGCCGCCACCTACATTATACTTATTAACCCGTAATCTGCCGCCCGACACCGCCGCCACCTACATAAAGTTATTAACCCCTAATCTGCCACCCCGACACCTCCGCCACCTACATTATACTTATTAACCCTTAATCTGCCACCCCTACACCGCTGCCACTATATTAAATTTATCAACCCCTAAACCTACGTCTAACCCTAACCCTAACACCCCCTAACTTAAATATAATTTAAATAAATCTAAATAAATATTCCTATCACTAAATAAATTATTCCTATTTAAAACTAAATACTTACCTGTAAAATAAACCCTAAGATAGCTGCAATATAACTAATAGTTACATTGTATCTAGTTTAGGGTTCATTTCTATTTTACAGGCAAGTTTGTATTTATTTTAACTAGATAGAATAGTTATTAAATAGTTATTAACTATTTAATAACCTAGTTAAAATAAATACAAAAGTACCTGTAAAATAAAACCTAACCTAAGTTACAATTACACCTAACACTACGCTATAATTAAATTAATTCCCTAAATTAAATACAATTAAATAAAATTATCTAAAGTACAAAAAAAACACTAAATTACAGAAAATAATAAACAAATTACAAGATTTTTAAACTAATTACACCTAATCTAATCCCCCTAACAAAATAAAAAAGCCCTACCCTACACTAAATTACAAATAGCCCTTAAAAGTACCTTTTGCTGGGCATTGCCCCAAAGTAATCAGCTCTTTTACCTGATAGAATTCTATCAGCCAATCGGAATTAAGGTAGAAAAATCCTATTGGCTGATTGGATCAGCCAATAGGATTTATGTTAAATCCTATTGGCTGATCCAATCAGCCAATAGGATTGAGCTCGCATTCTATTGGCTGGAAGTGGCCCGTCTGGAGGATCACTTCTGCCGGATTCGTTGAGGACTTAGGCCCGGTTGGGTGAAGACTTCTCACGTAAGGTGATCTTCAAGGGGTTAGTGTTAGGTTTTTTCAAGGGGGGATTGGGAGGGTTTTAGAGTAGGGTTGGTTGTATGGGTGGTGAGTTTTATTGTTGGGGTGGATTTGTAATTTTTTTTACGGGTAAAAGAGCTGATTACTTTGGGGCAATGCCCCGCAAAAGGCCCTTTTAAGGGCTATTTGTAATTTAGTGTAGGATAGGGCTTTTTTATTTTGGGGGGGCTTTTATATTTTCTTAGGGGGATTAGATTAGGTGTAATTAGTTTAAAAATCTTGTAATTTGTTTATTATTTTCTGTAATTTAGTGTTTGTTTTTTTTGTACTTTAGATAATTTTATTTAATTGTATTTAATTGTATTTAATTTAGGGAATTCATTTAATTATAATGTAGTGTTAGGTGTAATTGTAACTTAGGTTAGGTTTTATTTTACAGGTACTTTTGTATTTATTATAACTAGGAAGTTATTAAATAGTTAATAACTATTTAATACCTATTCTATGTAGTTAAAATAAATACAAACTTGCCTGTAAAATAAAAATAAACCCTAAGCTAGATACAATGTAACTATTAGTTATATTGTAGCTATCTTAGGGTTTATTTTACAAGTAAGTATTTAGTTTTAAATAGGAATAATTTATTTAATGATAGGAATATTTAATTAGATTTATTTAAATTATATTTAAGTTAGGGGGTGTTAGGGTAAGGGTTAGACTTAGGTTTAGGGGCTCCGGGAGTGGCATTTTAGGGGTTAATACATTTATTATAGTTGCAGTGGGCTCCGGGAGCGGCGGTATAGGGGGTAAACAGTATAGTATAGTGTGGGTGTTTAGTGACAGTATACCAATAAAGCTGTGAAAAAGCCAAAGAGCAGCGAGATCGATGACTGTTAGTTAACAACAGTCCACTGCTCATCGCCCCGTACTTGGTGCGTGGCTTTTTGACAGTTTTTTTGGTAACTTTGGAGAACGTATTCAGGTCTGCGGCCGCAATGTTAGGCGATCTTTAGCTTCTATTAGCATGCAGTCAAAAAACAAATCAACCCCACTACGTCCCATATTAAGAAATTCAGGAAGAAGGTATGTAGAGGGGGAGATTCAGAAAAAGACAACACAAAACAGACACTACAAATGCAAGGGCCCAGAACCAGGCAGAAACAGAAATACAAACAAAAAATGTGATTAATATATCTGACTACACCCTTAGTGATGTAGAACATGCTGTTTTGTCTAAAGGACTGGGCTTCGTTCCAACTAGTCACTTCAACCTGTTCCAGACCATCTTGGAAGTTAATAAATTTATAAGATCATTAACATTAAAAAAACATTACTTTGAGTCCGGTGGTCTGGAGAAGGTTGAGGAAGAAGGGGACACTACATCTAATGATCCTTCCATAAATAAACAAAGCCCTTTAAGCTTTAGAGATATGTGTTATAAATGACTTGAAGGATCTAAATCGTATATTATATCCAAATCATAGACATGGGCCTTAGAAAGCGATATATCCCTATCCACCTTTAAAAACAAAAGCACATTTTATCCCATACACACTAGAGGCAGTGCCTTAGAAGTTTTTCAACAAACTGTAGAGATACAACTCACTTAAATGCATGAACAGCTAAAAACCAGTACTACTCCTTAAAGGGACAATCTTACACAACAAGAGAAATTGGCCCTTAACAGTTACAAAATAATAAAAACATTGTCATACGTGACTCAGATAAAGGAGGCAATACAGTGATCTTAAACAGACATGATTATACAGAAGAGGCTTTACGCCAATTGTCTGACAAGATCAGATATTCAGTATTGAAGTTCAATCCCATGAAGGAATTTAACTTAATCTTGGAGGAAACAGTGGAATATGGCATTAACAATAATGTAATAGGTCAGAAATTGGTTGACTATCGAATTCCTGTGCCATAGATTGTAGCCATCTTTCACTACTTCCCCAAGATTTATAAGAGTTTAGTACATCCACCAGTGCATCCTGGTGGTGGGTATGGGTTCCCTAAATTAATCTCTTAGTGAACTGGTAGATTCCTATCTCCAAACCTTGGTTTTTTCTTTACCAGGTTATATTCAGGATACAAGTATACAAAAAGAGAAAAGGGAAAAGATACAATTGCTAATACATGACCCCTGGAAAGATACTATTATAGTATATAGTCAAATGCTGCTGACTCTATACTCCGTGGATAATATCCCCATTCAATATCATGTGGGGGGTGCTCGCTATCCTAGCTATATAGATAGAACAAAAAGGAGAAAAAATGGATAGTCCAGAGCACTCAGTAAAATACAAATAGTAAATTGTGTAGCAGTGAGGTTGTTCAAACCGGGTAGGTTATAAAACTTAACATTTATTAACTAAAATTAAAAAATAGAAATGAACTACTAGTGTAGGTGTATATAAAACTCGATAAAAATCAATTAAAGAAAGAGAGCAGGCATGCCCAGGTAATAACCTTACAAATGTAATGCAATAAATAAACCATAAGTATAGGGAAATGTCTGATAGGTATGCACCCAAAAATGCTCACGGATTGCACAGCAAACTATCTACATAAAAAGGATTGACCTCAAACAGATTAACTATTTCTAGTGCAATGCTGGAGCGATGCGTACACTGTCAGAGTCCCAAAGCAAGACTATTAAATACTATAATACTCCTATAGCTAAGATAAGTAACATATTATGAGTATATTGCAAAAACAAAAGATGAGGCAGCAGAGCTCTCAGTATAAGCGCCTGATGTGCATTTCGCCATACAATGGCTTTTTCAAAGGCTAACCTGACTAGAGAAAGCCTCACTGCTTAAACGTAATTTCTGAGCCAATCAGGGGTGATGATTCTCTCACACCCCTTAGGGAGCCAATCGGGTTTGTCCTTTCATCATTGGGTAAGCGTCTGTCGCATGACTGAAACATAGTGACAAAAGAGGGGGAGACGGAGACAATGTCCGATATTGCCACAAGAAAAAGGAAATTTATGCTTACCTGATAAATTGATTTCATCTACGATACGACGAGTCCAGGGATTTCATCCTTACTTGTGGGATATTATCCTCCTGCTAACAGTAAGTGGCAAAGAGCACCACAGCAGAGCTGTATATATAGCTCCTCCCTTCCCCTCCACCCCCAGTCATTCGAATGAAGGTTTAGAAAGAGAAAGGAAAAGCTAAAAGGTGCAGAGGTGACTGAAGTTGTAAAATAAAACAAAACATAATCTGTCTTAAAAATGACAGGGAGAGCCGTTGACTTGTCGTATTGTAGAAAAAATCAATTTATCAGGTAAGCATAAATTTCATTTTCTTCTACAAGATACGACGAGTCCACGGATTTCATCCTTACTTGTGGGATACAATACCAAAACTACAGGACACGAATGAAAGGGAGGGACAAGACAGAGACCTAAACAGAAGGCACCACTGCTTGAAGAACTTTTCTCCCAAAAACAGCCTCAGAAGAAGCAAAAGTATCAAATTTGGAAAATTTGGAAAAAGTATGAAGGGACGACCATGTCGCAGCCTTACAAATCTGTTTAACAGATGCATCGTTTTTAAAGGCCCACGTGGAAGCCACAGCCCTAGTAGAATGAGCTGTAATTCTTTCAGGAGGCTGCTGTCCAGCAGTCACATATGCCAGGCGGATGATACTCCTCAGCCAAAAAGAAAGAGAGGTAGCCGTAGCTTTCTGACCCCTACGCTTTCCAGAATAAACAATGAATAATGAAGAAGATTGACGGAAATCCTTAGTCGCTTGCAAGTAAAACTTCAAGACAGGGACCACGTCCAGGTTATGTAACAGACGCTCCATCTTAGAAGAAGGATTAGGACACAAGGAAGGAACAACAATTTCCTGATTAATATTCTTATTTGAAACAACCTTAGGAAGAAATCCAGGTTTGGTACATAAAACCACCTTATCAGAAGGAAATATAATATAAGGCAAATCACACTGTGTATAATATAAGGCAAATCACGCAGAAACTCTTCGAGCAGAAGAAATAGCAACTAAAAACAGAACTTTCCAAGATAACAATTTAATATCTATGGAATGCATGGGTTCAAACGGAACCCCTTGAAGAACTCGAAGAACTAAATTCAAACTCCAGGGAGGAGTAATTGGTCTAAATACAGGCATAACTCTAGTTAGAGCCTGATAAAAAGACTGAACATCTGGCATATCTGCCAAACTTTTGTGAAGCAAAATTGACAAAGCAGAAATTTGTCCCTTTAATGAACTAGCTGATAACCCTTTCTCCAATCCTTCTTGGAGAAAGACAGACTCCTGGGAATCCTCACTTTACTCCATGAGTAACCCTTGGATTCACACCAATAAAGATATTTACGCCATATCTTATTATAGATTTTTCTAGTGACAGGCTTTCGCGCCTGTATCAAAGTATCGATGACCAAATCAAAGAATCCTTGCTTAGATAAAATCAAGCGTTCAATCTCCAAGCAGTCAACTGCAGAGAATGTAGATTTGGATGCAGGAAAAGACCTTGAATGAGCAGGTCCTGTCTCAAAGGAAGTTTCCACGGTGGCAGAGAGGACATGTCCACTAGATCCACATACCAAGTCCTGCGTGGCCACGAAGGCGCTATCAGGATTACTGAAGCTTTCTCCTGTTTGATCCGAGTAATCACTCATGGAAGGAGAGGAAACGGTGGAAACACATAAGCTAGGCTGAACGACCAAGGTACTGCCAAGGTATCTATCAGTTCAGCCTGAGGATCCCTCGACCTGGACCCATAACGTGGAAGCTTGACATTTTGGCGAGATGCCATCAGGTCTAATTCCGGTCTGCCCCATTGAAGAGTCAATGAAGCAAACACCTCCGGGTAGAGTTCCCACTCCCCCAGATGAAAAGTCTGATGACTAAGAAAATCTGCTTCCCAGTTCTCTACTCCTGGGATGTAGATCGCTGATAGATTGCAAGAGTAGGCCTCCGCTCATTGGATTATCTTTAATACTTCTATCATCGCTAAGGAACTCCTTGTTCCCCCCTGATGATTGATATATGCCACAGTCGTGATATTGTCCGACTGGAATCTGATTAATTTGGCCGAAGCCAACTGAGGCCATGCCTGAAGTGCATTGAATATTGCTCTCAGTTCCAGAATATTGAGTGGAAGTAAAGACTCCACCTGAGTCCAAACACCCTGAGCCTTCAGGGAATTCCAGACTGCACCCCAGCCTAGTAGGCTGGCGTCTGTTGTCACTATCACCCACGAGGGTCTGCGGAAACAAGTCCCCTGGGACAGATGATCCGGTGAGAACCACCAAAGAGAAGAGTCTTAATCCAGATTTATCTGAGGAGATACATTTTCATAGTCCCCATTCCACTGTCTGAGCATGCACAGCTGCAGTGGTCTGAGATGAAAGTGAGCAAACGGAATGATGCCCATTGCTGCTACCCTTAATCCAATGACCTCCATACACTGAGCCACTGATGGCCGAGGAATGGCCTGAAGTGCTCGGCAAGTATTTAGAATCTTTGATTTTCTGACCTCCGTCAGAAATATTTTCATGTCTACCGAGTCTATCAGAGTTCCCAAGAAAGGAACCCTTGTCTGTGGATCTAGTGAACTCTTTTCTATCTTTACCTTCCAACCGTGAGTTCTCAGGAAAGACAACACTGTGTCCGTGTGAGATTTTGTCAGATGATACGTTGACGCCTGGATCAAAATATCATCTAGATAAGGCGCCACTGCTATGCCCCGAGGTCTGAGAACCACCAGAAGGGACCCTAGAACCTTTGTGAAGATCCTGGGTGCTGTGGCCAACCCAAAGGGAAGAGCCACAAACTGATAATGTTTGTCCAGGAAGGCAAAACTTAGGAACTGATGATGATCCTTGTGAATAGGGATATGAAGGTATGCATCCTTCAAGTCCACGGTAGTCATGTATTGACCCTCCTGGATCATTGGTAAGATTGTTCGTATAGTCTCCATCTTGAATGATGTTTAGACACTTGAGATCTAAAATGGGTCTGAAAGTTCCCTCTTTTTTGGGAACCACAAAAAGATTTGAGTAAAACCCCTGTCCCAGTTTTGGAATGGGACAAATTACTCCCATAGTAGAGAAGTCTTTAACACAGCGTAAGAATGCCTCTCTTTTTATCTGGTCTACAGATAATCTTGATAGATGAAATCTCCCTCTTGGGAGAAAATCCTTGAATTCCAGTTGATACCCGTGGGACACGATTTCCAGTGCCCAGGGGTCCTGAACCTTTCTTGCCCAAGCCTGAGCAAAGAAAGAAAGTCTGCCCCCTACTAGATCCGGTCCCGGATCGGGGGCCGCCCCTTCATGCTGTCTTTGTAGCAGCAGTCGGCTTCTTGGATTTTTTATCTTTATTCCAAGCCTGGTTAGGTCTCCAGACTGATTTGGATTGAGCAGAATTCCCTTCCTGCTTTGTGGAGGAAGAGGAAGCAGAGGGTCCTCCTTTGAAGTTTCAAAAGGAATGAAAATTATTTTGTTTACCCCTAATCTTAAGAGACGTATACTGAGGTAGGGCATGGCCTTTACCTCCCGTAATGTCAGAAATTATTTCCTTCAATTCAGGCCCGAATAGGTCTTACCTTTAAAAAGAATAGCTTAAAGTTTAGATTTTGATGACAAATCAGCAGACCAAGATTTGAGCCATAACGCTCTACGCGCTAAAATGGCAAGTCCTGCATTTTTCGCCGCTAATTTAGCAATTTGAAAAACCGCATCAGTAATAAAAGAATTAGCTAGATTGAGAGCCTTAATTCTATCTAAAATGTCATCAAATGGAGTTTCAACCTTCAGAGACTCTTCTAGAGCATCAAACCAAAAAGCTGCTGCAGTAGTAACTGGAACAATGCACGCTGTAGGTTGTAAAAGGAAACTCTGATGAATAAATCATTTCTTTAGAAGACCCTCTAACTTTTTATCCATAGGGTCTTTGAAAGCACAACTGTCCTCAATAGGTATAGTTGTACGCTTAGCCAGGGTAGATATAGCTCCCTCCACCTTAGGGACCATTTGCCAAGAGTCCCAAATGGTGTATGATATGGGAAACATTTTCTTAATATTAGGAGGGGTAGAAAACGGTATACCTGGTCTATCCCATTCCTTTTTTACAATTTCCGAAATTCTTTTAGGAACCGGAAAAACATCAGTGTAAGTAGGTACCTCTAGATATTTGTCCATCTTACACAATTTCTCTGGTGGTATCACAATAGGGTCACAATTATCCAGAGTCACTAAAACCTCCCGAAGTAACAGGCTGAGGTGTTCAAGCTTAAATTTAAAGGACATCACGTCCGAATCTGTCTGAGGTAACACATTTCCTGAATCTGAAAGTTCTCCCTCAGACAGCAATTCCCTGACCCCCAACTCAGAGCACTGTGAGGGTACATCGGAAATAGCCAATAAAGCATCAGAGGATTCAGTATTCACATTAATACCTGAAATACTGCGTTTACCCTGTAACACTGGTAATTTAGATAATACCTCTGTAAGGGTAGTTGACAGAACTGCAGCCATCTCCTGCAGAGTAAAAGAATTAGACGCACTAGAGGTACTTGGCGTTGCTTGTGTGGGCGTTAAAGGTTGTGACACTTGGGGAGAATTGAATGGCATGTCCTGATTCTCTTCAGACTAAGAATCATCCTTAGGCACACTTTCTTTACCTAAAATATGCTTTTTACAATGTAAGGCGCTTTCAGTACAAGAGGTACACAATGTAAGAGGTGGTTCCACACTGGCTTCTAAACACATAGAGCAACGAGTTTCCTCAATATCAGACATGTTGAATAGACTAGTAAGAACCACAATAGTCGTTAATCGCTTTATTTATTGATTTAAACAATTTTTTGAAAAATGTGTACTGCGCCTTTAAGTAATAAAAAAGCGCACAATTTTTCCCAAACTGCTTCAAAACGTTAATTAACACTTTAAACTTAGCTACACCTAATCAAAAGTTCCAAAAATTATTGCACCCCAAGAGTAAGGGGAGAAATTAACCTCTAAATGATATTTATAGTCAAAAATATGTTAGAGTTGAAATAAATAACCCCTGCACCTCGCCACAGCTCTGCTGTGACGCCTACCTGCCCCCAGGGTACTGTAAATTGACTCGACAACGATCCGGTTAACAGAACACCAGTCTAGACTCAACCGGAGCTAATGCCTGCTGCCCTCTCAGCCAGAATAAAGTGCGCGTCTGAGCGCGCAAAAATAAGACCCGCCCATCATAGACAATGATCGCATAAGACTAAACAACCGCATGGAGAAGCGGTTTAGACTATAAGGCCATGTGGATTTGTTTAACCCCTAAGCACACACAAAATACAGCCATACTGTTTATTTGAATAAAAAAACGTTAAGCCTCCCAGTGTCCCTTTATATTGCATTTAAGCCCATTATAAATGCTTGGCCCAATATGTCAATAAAATAAAATAAGCACAGGTTTCTCAGTAACACCCCTTGTTTACAGGTCTACTGCTTACCCCTTCCCTTGCAGGGAAAAAATGTCAGCCAGTTCTGATATACCAAGTCTCCTCAGAAATAAAGGGCTGCACATACCTCAATGCTGCTTGTAGCATGAAACCGTTCTCCACACTGAAGATTTCTCTTGCACTACCTTCAGAAGCTCTGTGGGAACCAACATGGATCTTAGTTACATCTGCTAAGATCATCAACCTCAGGGCAGAAATCTTCTTCCATATCTCCCTGAGGAAAATAGTACTCACCGGTACCATTTAAAATTAAAAAAAACTGCTTGATTGAAGAAACTAAAACAAACACCTCTCTTTACCTCTTCCTAGTACTAGCACAGGCAAAGAGAATGACTGGGGGTGAAGGGAAGGGAGGGGCTATATATACAGCTCTGCTGTGGTGCTCTTTGCAACTTCTTGTTAGCAGGAGGATAATATCCCACAAGTAAGGATGAAATCCGTGGACTCGTCATATCTTGTAGAAGAAATGTAGTGTATTGCTTGTTATGCGGATGTGGAAAAAGGTATATAGGGATTACGACACGCGAATTATGTGTGAGACTTGGGGAGCACATAAATAGCATAAAAAATTGTGAAAAGGATCACAACAAAGGTAAGACCCTTACCCCTGTAGCCAAACACTACCACAGCAAACATGGACTAAAACTGGACCTAAAAGTCTCTGTACTACAAGTAATGAAACTTTGAATTAGAGGTGGGAATGTGGAAACTATGCTCCTACAAGCAGAATGCTGATGGATATTTTGGCTTAATACTCTAACACCACATGGATTGAATGAACAAAATTGTTACAATTCCTTTTATAATGCCAGAAACATCCAACTAAAACTACTCTATGAGACTCCTAACCTATGTGACCACCTTATATAAAGCTACCATGCAATAATATATGCTTTAAAGATAAGTTAGCAGTATATATTCATAATTTTACTATATATGGTATGAATATTTATTTGGATGTCCAAATTGTATATTTTCCATCAGTCTATCATATTAGTTATGAATGTATGAATCTTGCTATTCTTCTTCTCTTTTCTCTTTTTCTTTTTGTTAAAAACAAGACCCATTTTTATGAAAATAAAATATGGTAGTCTAATACCATCCTTATGCATTATGAATGGATCACTTAGAATTGGGGATTTCTTATTGCCATATTATTATGTATTTCTGCTCTGATCATGAATACAGAAATGCTTATTGTCTCTTAATAATCAAGAAAATAAATAGAAAAACATCTCGTTCTTTAATAGATTTGACTTTAAAAATTGTGTTTGGGATATAATTTCCGTTAGACATCATTTGTTATAACAGTCTATATGATCATGAAATTTCGGATCCATACTTCAATACTCTATGTGATCATTTTAAATAAACCTACCATACAATAATATCTGCTTTAAAGATAAGGTAGCACGATATACTCGCAATTTCATTATATAAGGTATGAAGATACATTTAGATATTTCCCATCATTCTATCATATTATTTATGAATATATGAATCTTGCTGTTTTTGTTAAAAATAAGACTCATTTCTATGAAATCAAATTCGTTAGTGTAATACCATCCTTATGTACCATGAATGCATCACTCAGAATTGGGGATCTTTCATTGCCATATTTTGCTTCTATATTGTATTTCCGCTCTGATCATAAATACAGAAATGGTAATTGTCTCTTAAACAAGCAATAAAATAAAATAAACATCTCTCGTTTTTATATATTGGACTTTAATTTTATATAAAAATAGTGTTTGGGATATAATTTCCGTATACATTATTCGTTATATCGGTTAACATGATCATGAAATTTTGGATCTACACTTTAATACTGAACATTCTGAGTAGAAGTATGAATGGGTTCCTCATAATTATCATATGGTTTGACATAATCTCCCATAACATCGGAATATTCCTTAGTCACATATTATAGGAAATCTCTCAAGAGCCATATTATATACTTTGACAGCCGTAACCCGGTACCGATTCACTTTTATTTCATAGCATGCAGCTGTCATTAACATATTTGTCTCTATGTTTACCCTAATTACACTTTAGTGTCAAATATCAAATGTATATGAGGATCGTGACTCGCAGTCCGTTCTTATGCACAATTTTCTTGTGGCAATATCGGACATTGTCTCCACCTCCCCCTCTTTCATCACTATGTTTCAGTCATGTGACAGACGCTTACCCAATGATGAGAGGACAAACCCGATTGGCTCCCTAAGGGGTGTGAGAGAATCATCACCCCTGATTGGCTCAGAAATTACGTTTAAGCAGTGAGGCTTTCCCTAGTCAGGTTAGCCTTTGAAAAAGCCATTCTATGGCGAAATGTGCATCAGGCGCTTATACTGAGAGCTCTGCTGCCTTATCTTATGTTTTTGCAATATACTCATAATATGTTACTTATCTTAGCTATAGGAGTATTATAGTATTTAAGTCTTTCTTTGGGACTCTGACAGTGTACGCATCGCTCCAGCATTGCATTAGAAGTAGTTCATGTGTTTGAGGTCCATCCTCTTTATGTAGATAGTTTGCTGTGCAATCCGTGAGCATTTTTGGGTGCATACCTATCAGACATTATTGCATTACATTTGTAAGGTTATTACCTGGGCATGCCTGCTCTCTTTCTTTCCTTGATTTTTATCAAGTTTTATATACACCTACAGTAGTAGTTCATTTCTACTTTTTAATTTTATTTAATAAATGTTAAGTTTTATAACCTATCCGGTTTGAACAAACCTCACTGCAACACGATTTACTATTTGTATTTTACTGAGTGGTCTGGACTATCCATTTTTTTCTCCTTTTTGTTCTATCTATATTCAAAATACCACCTCACTCATAAATAAATTTGACACAATTAAATGGAAGGATACCTATAAACTTGTATCACTCGATTTGGCGTCCTTATACCCTGTCATACCCCATTTCAAGGGATTAAAATCTATTAATTATTTTTTTTTTTAAATTGCTCAAATTACAGTGAAGAAACTATTGCATTTCTGGCTCAAACAATTGAATATTTATTGACACATAACTTTTTTTCTCTTTGAGGGGAAGTACTATCTCCAAATATGTGAAACAGCAATGGGCGCAAAATTCACGCCTTACTACGCCAACCTATATTTAAGTTGGTGGGAGCACTTCCACATCTTTTGATATACTAACCCCTTTAGAGAAAATATAGTGTATTATGGACGTTACATCGACAATTTGGTACTGGTCTGGAATGGCAATGAGGAATCTATCAAGTCATTTTGCTGTTACGCAAATCACAATGATTTAGACTTGAGATTCACTTCGGAGTATAGTAGTGAGTGATTACATTTTCTTGACATTACCCTCAAACCAAATTTCCCAAATCATTATATAGAGGTGGAACTATATCGTACGTCAATTGATCAGGGTTAAACAAAATTGCTCAGATTCCCAGACCTATGACAATAGTGCACAAGAAACTATAGAAAGATTGGAGATGAGAGGCTACAATACAGAACTACTAAAAACAACAAAAAGGGAAATAGATTTGATCCCTAGATCAGAACTTCTCCAATATAACAAACACAAAAAAGACAAAAAAACAAGAGAAGTATTGCATATCCCCCCAAAAAACTATTTATTACCACGTATAGTTCCGAATACAATGGAATATGTGAACTTATTAAGCGACATTTACCCATTTTGGAAAATGACCCAGTTCTAACAAAAGTGATTAAAATGGTTGCAATTTTGTTTCTAGGAAAAGTAAAACCCTCAGAAACGTTCTCTCCCCTTCAATGTTACCCACGATAAGAGATACAAATTGGCTAACAAAAAGGAAAGGATGTTTCAAATGTGGGGCTAACAGATGTAAAACATGCTCTTATATTATACCTGGTCCAAATTTCAAATCAAATGTGACAGAAAAAAACACATGACATTAGGTATTTTATCAATTGTAACACCACACATGTGGTATATTTACTAACTTGTCTAGAATGCAATACACAGGAAAAACAGAGACCCCTAAAGGATAGGTTTCTTGAACATGTTAGGGCGATAGATTACCCAGAATCCACCACTCCCATTGCAAAACACTTTCATAAACTACATAATTCAGATAGCTCCATATTAAGTGTACAGGGCATTGATTTCATCCAACATAGCCCTAGAAGGGGAGACATAATTACCGAACTTAATGAAAGGGAGGTATTTTGGAAATTCAATATAAAAACTGGAATCCCTCTACGTCTAAATTCCCAAATGAACGTAAATTTGTTTATTCAATGACCTTATCCATATCCTTTAAAATATAATTAGTTGTGTTTTCTACTAAATGAATTGCCCATTTAAAATTATACCACATTGTGTAACAATACTATTTATACATTTCAAGTACGGGTTAATGTTCATTAGTGATAGGTGGTTTGATCATTACTGCAGGTACTGTGAGAGTTAAATTATGAATGTCTGTAACTAATTAAGTAATTTATCAATTAGAGCTGTGCATATATATTGCAGGCCTTTACCCTCACTTTTTATCAGTGATCAAGTGCCCTAGCGGCATGAAACGCGTCTGTTGTGGGGCTTAGGCTCTCTCACTGCATCTTCTTTTTGTTGTGTTTTTATGGTTCCCTGACTGCGCCATGTTTGTTTGAAACTGCTGCAATAAATATTGGAATTTTTACCTTTTATTTGTTCCTGTTACTTGAGTGCCGAGGATCCTGAGTTTATCTGTGTAGAATATGCCAGTTTTAGGCTTGTGAGTTCTGGATTCAGCACTTTTATTTCTCATTGGAATTGGAAAGACCACAATTTTCCGAGTTAAAATACTGAAAAATGTAACAAAGTAATATATTGCAATTTTTGTATCACATTTAAATAAAGTTTTTATGTTACAATAGCAAAGTGTTTAATGACCCTTTATAGCATACCTCTCAACTTTCCAGCATTCTGTGGGATTTTGACATATTGGGAAGATCTCACTTCCTGAGTCATGATCTTTGCCCCCACAAGTCTGCAGCCTGTCCAGACATGCCCACTGTTCACTCTCAACCCTACCCCTCTGACATCCATAGCCTGACCCATTTAAATTAATTGCAGTAGTTGCAGCAATTTTAAATTCTATTAATTTATCTGCATATATTTAAAAAATATACATTTAAAGAATAATTAATTGTAAAATATGCAGAAATCATTCCATAATTTTTATTAATGACATAATGAAGTTGTTACACAACTTGTCAGAGAGTTACCCTTTATGGCTGAGCTAAGCAATCATAGTCTATGACACAGAAATTAGTAATGATTTTTAAAAGGTTACAGAGTAGAGATGGGGCAGCAGGAAATTTGGCTGGAACACGCATAGTTCAGGCAAATGTACAAAGTCAGGTTCAGCAGCGTAGTTAGTATCAAACCAGTACAGACCAAGAAGTACCAGGGATGAGCCAAGAAGAAGTCAAGATAAGCAAAGAGTCAGAAGCTAAATCAGGAACTGTAGAATAGTCAGCAAGGTAAAGGGTCATGCACAGGAACAACAATAAAAACAAAATTGCAAAACATTAAGGGCTAGATTAGCTAGATTATGAGTAGAGCACAAAATTGAGATTTTGCAAGCACAATATTTGCACTCCACAAGTTAAGCGAGGTTGCGTTCACATTGCATGGAAGCTTTTGTGCTCACGAGAGCACGCTTCCATAGACTGCTGTGGGAGCCTTGTTCTCATGCCGTGAGACACGGCAAAGAACCTAGCGCAGTGCACGGGGTAAGTAGCACAGCATTGGGCAGCACATTGAAAATATATATTTATATGAATATATACACATATTAACACCTAAATATATAGGTATATATGCATATACATATACAGTATATTTATAGTGATAACACAGTCCCCATAGTCCGAAATATAAAGGCGCTTTTCAGTGCCATTTTCTTTAACACCTCACAACCCTTCACTTTAACACCTTATAACTCTTTTTGTGTTGTTATTTAAAAAAAAAAATAAAGATGCTCATATTTTATTTTTATTTGGCGGGCAATTCGGAGACATTTTTTTAATTAACCAGTGGTCTGACCTCTGGTTAATTGCGCAAAGTGCTTGCAGGAGCATTAATGAGCCACTTGTAATGGCTGGTTATCTAACATGCACCCGTAAACAGATAGATGTGCTGGTTCTACACTGATAAAATGACATGCTCTATTGAATGAGAGCATGTATTTTTTCACTATAGTGGACTTTTAAAAAAAACTATTTTTGAAATCTCCAGCTGTTTTATCTCAGCAGCATAGAGGCAAAGAAAACTCTAAGTCTAAATAAAGCAAACCAACAGTGAATCATGGTGATGCATACAATTTACAGCTTTTCATGACAAAAATACTAGAAGACAGAATCACTGGGTAGAATAGCACATACTTAATTCTTAATTAAGGTAAACAGCAAGTCCAAGTTACCTTCTTTGTCTGTGTAGTGCTCCTGTTATTTATCTAATTTCCTTGGTAATTATTAACTTCTATTACTCATTTCCAAGTTCTTATTGTTTTCTACTGATGAATCTAACTGTCCAGGCATAACATTTTTGTATTTATGTTATGTTGTAATAATGTTCTATTCAAGTGTTGTTATACTAACAAAATACAGGAAAATGCGTATTCTTGCTCAAGCACACAAAAGCCAAGATATGCTAAAATAATTAATTGCTTTGTTTGCTACCTTAAATGGACATAAAGAAATACAAGATAGGAACAAATCCAATATGAGGAACAGAAGTAACTGCTTTGGTATTTTTTGCATAAAAATAAAAAGTGAAAAAGCCATAAGGCAAACATCCCCATACTAAACTGGGCTCCTCTAACTGAACGCCGGTCCAGAGCATCTTAAAAGGGGTGCCGATCAAGCAGGGTGCAGGGGATCAAGTTGTCCTTATGGTATGTTGTCTGCAATTTGATGAGGCACCTGGATATACCACTTGTTTTGGGGTGTTACTTTCTGTGAGAGATGGGATAAACTTCAATTCCAGCCCGGAATTAAGCCACGATCTGGCGCAACTTAAAGTGTACCCCATTCCTCTCAGAAGGTAACACCCCCAAGCAGAATCATTCAACAGAAAATAATTTCATTATCCTATTGGATGATAAGAATATAAAATAAAACAATTTCTTGCTATTAAATGATTTTTAAAAATCAGCCAATAAGGATGAATCAGAACCCCTATATAAAAGGGTTCCATGCACCCTGAAATACAGTGTGCAGCAGCGATTATATGAAGAGGATGGCTCTAGGAAGAGAGCTGAATAAATGAGGATTGAAGACACAGAGCGGAGGCAGCAGAAGAGGCTGCTTGGAAGCCCGCTTATGTGAAGGATGAAGAGGGCCCTGGCGTGGATGAAGATTAGAGTGGAGGCGGCAGAAGAGGCCGATTGGAAGCCCGCTTATGTGAAGGATGAAGAGGGCCCTGGCGTGGATGAAGATTAGAGTGGAGGCGGCAGAAGAGGCCTCCTGGAAGCCCTCCTCCGCCACAATGAAGATGGGCCAGGATGAAGAAGGATTAAGAGGGTACTTGTGGTGGGCTACTATGGTTTAGGAGTAATTATGATTAGTGGTTAGGCAAGGCAGCTATATCCCAAGGGATCATTTCCTATACATCGCCAATATGGGCAGTTATGCTGTGTGCTATCTATTTCCATCATCAGCAACCAAAGGCATGTATAGTAAACGCCTCTTGGCGATGATGCCTGTCAGAATCTATGTCAGGATCTTGGAATATTTCAACCGGCTCGCTCGACATAGTGGTAGATGCCTTGGAATATCTTGCCACCTCTTATCACTTTCGATCATCAATATTGCAGGACCGTGCTACGATTATCTGGTTTCACAATTCAATGGTAAAACTGAATAACCAGAGAATGTTTACCTGCAAGCTCAACCCATTTCAATAGGTTGTTGTTTCAAAGCACAAAACCAGCTATTTTACATTCACAAAAAAAACTAAAAATAAAATTTCTCGTACATTGTATACTCTGCGGCTGATATAACAAGTCATTGGAAATACATTAAGGGAAAAACAATTTTACAGTATACTGTCCATTTAACATACATTGAAAGCCTTATATAATATAATATAATATTTTATATATATATATATATATATATATATATATATATATATATATATATATATATATATAAATGTATGTATATATATATATATTTATACATGTGTTTTTGTGTAATTTATATGAATATATATATATATATATATATATATATATGAATATACATATATAAATACATTAATATATAAATATATATATATATATATATATATATATATATACATCCATGCACATATTTAGGCATACTGTATATATATATATATATATACACAATATAGCCCTTTGCAGTCAAACACCTTGTCATACAGGTGGTGAGAGTCCACAATCCATTACGCCTATGAATTCCCTACCACTAGGAGGAGGAAAAGATTCACAAACACCAAGAACTGTATTTAGTTCCAAGTTTTGTAATGTGGAAATTGTCCTTTGCCTCTGCCTGTTGGTTTGTCAATAAACTCATATTCATGTTCCTCTGCTGTTATGTTTCAGCAATGGTGTTTGCTTCCTACTGGTTTGTTCCAGTAGCAGAGTACCTTTGGGTAAGTACTATATATATATACAAACAGGAAAAAAGCAGGCACTCTCCGGTACTCCAAAACATCATGCTACTTGGGATGAAAAGATATCCTTTTTTGAAAATACCGGAGAGTGCCTGCTTTATTCCTGTTTGTATGTTTGGCTTGCTGCAGCACCCGGTCACTGCATTGAGAGTGCCACACCTGCTTGGAGATCAGACTGCATATATGAGTATTAATATATATAAATATATATACATCCATGCACATATTTAGACATATATATATATATTTATACATGTGTATTTGTGTAATTTATATGAATATATATATATATATGAATATACATATATAAATACATTAATATATATAAATATATATATATATATATATACATACATGCACATATTTAGGTGCCTGCTTTATTCCTGTTTGTATGTTTGGCTTGCTGCAGCACCCGGTCACTGAATTGAGAGTGCCACACCTGCTTGGAGATCAGACTGCATATATGAGTATAACTATTATTTTAAAGTATTTATGTTGTGTTTGTTGCACGTTTTTGTGAAAGCCTTTACGCAAGGTCTTTAGTCACGGTAACCTGGTGAGTGTTAAATTCAATTGTGCTCAAGCAAACGCGTTTACTATCAACTTGTAATAGGCAAGCAAGTTAACGTGGGCACGATATTGCTATATCCCGAACGTGTGATAACTTTAACACGCTACTAATCTAGCCCTTTATGGGACATGTTGTTATCCATTAGTAACCTTTCTTTGTCCATATTTAATACCTAAAATAATGTTTGATCTTGTAACTTCTCATTATAACATCTCAAAACAAATTTTTTTTCTCAGTCTCTTTGCATGTAGTAGATAAGTATTCACCACTGAAAAGCTACGACATATACACATAAACTGTCCCTTTGGGATAGCTCTCTTGAGGTGTTTAGAATGACTAGAATCAAACCTTAAAGGGACAGTAAACACTTTGTGTATATATAAAAAAACTCTGCAGTATACTTTCATTATTTATTTTGGCCCCCTTTCCTGTAATTTCATTCTGAAATTATGAGCTTTTAAGTCCCTGTTAGAAGTGGAAGTGCAGAACACTGTTATAATCCACACAGTCATTGGCTGCAGGGCCGCCATCAGGGGGTGAATAGGGTGACTCCTGTCAGGGACACAGTGGGCCAGGGGGCCCCATGAAGCAAGCACAACTATTTTTTTTTTTACTGGCAGTCACCAGAGGGTGCTACAGCAGAGTGCTATTGAGCGTGGGAAATGTCATTACAGGGAGTAAAACATTTGCATTTGAGAGGATTTCTGAGTGTGCACTAAACTACTATGCACAGTGTGAGACTTGGTACTTCAGTTTGTACAGTGTGTGCCTGAGTCAGCCGGCAGATTACTTTCATTTGCAGAGTAGGTAGGACTTACTTAGTAAATGTTTTTTATTTATTTGTGCAATTTCAGTATGTAACTTCAGTGTGGTAGTTGCGTGGTGGGGCCAGGGGTCTATAAAAACATTTTTTAAGCATTATGCAGCAGTGTATTTATGATTATTTCACAATGCTGCAGAAATTCTATGTTTAAAACCATGCAGAAATCTAACCAAAATAGCAGAACTCTATGTAGGAGATAAACTACTCACTTTTCAAGATTTTGTTCGGAAATACAATCCACCCCTCCTCTTGCATTTTGAGTTCTGGAGACTACGCAGCCTCATCATCTCATGGGGCTTTGATAAAGGCCCTCCGAGAACCAAAACTAGTTGGGAGGTAAGATGGGACTCCTCGTCCCCCCCTACTCGACTACTATCTATTTCATATCTTGTACTCATGAATCCCCCAGTCTTCCACAAATCCCCCCCAATCCGACGATGGGAATCCTCCTTAGCGGTCACGCACGAACCACAACAATGGCGAGTTGCAGTCCAACTCACCAAAAAAGCTATACATTGTACAACTTTGTACAAGCTGTTCCTCAAGGTTGTTCTCCAATGGCACATGACTCCAATTCGCCTTTTTAAAATCTCGTCTACTCATTCACCTAAGTGCTGGAGGGGATGCGAGGATTTGGGAACCCCCCAACATATCTGGTGGTCTTGCCCACAAATCCAGCCGTTGTGGCAGGAGGCAATTCAGTTTTGTTCCTCAGTGGGTATTAAGTTATCCATATCACCAAGTATCTGTCTCTTTCACATTTTGCCCAGGCAGTTAGACCTGCCGCAAAAATTGTTCTGTATTTACCTATTCCTAGCCATTAAATTAGCTGTGGCCCGTATGTGGCTACAGCGAGTTTCACCCTCCTGGGAGCAAGTGACTGACATTTTACACTTTATCAGGAAAATGGAATCCTATGTCTCCCACATTCATGGGTCAGTGGACCTCCAGGTCAAGATCTGGGCATATGGCCCAAAATGACTCTGACTCTCACTGCCAAAGGTGCGGGAGACTCATGGCTCCCTACCCCTGGTCTCTTCTAAAACTACATGACCAAATCTGTTCATTCAGGCTCCTGTTCCCTTCCCTCGAATGAACTCCTTTCCCCTCTGCCCTCTTCCCCACAACCCCCCTCCCATATACTCCATTCCCCCTTTTTTTTTTTTTTTTTCTCTCTCTTCATTCTCTCTCTCTTCTTTTTTTTTTTTTTTCTTTCTTTTTCTCTGTAACAATTTGATATAATCTCAGTATGGTTGATTAATATATTAGATTTTCTATATCCAATAGTTATTTTATAATATTGCAGTGAACAGCCATGATATAACCTTTTTATTATTCAGGAAAATGCTGATCTTGTTGGACTATTAAAACAATGTCTGTCTCCTTGTGGATTTTGGCATCTAACACTCCCACCCCGAGAGGTGGCGGGAAAGCTTGGGAGACTAACAAACAACGGACCTTGACACCCAGCATTTTCTATTATGCTTTTCTTATATATGACTGTTCCATACATTGTAATGTTTTATAAGTGCCGTATTATGTACCTTTGTTATATACATGTATGCACTTGAAGCCCTTATGTTCATTTATCTGTTTCAATAATAAAAAAATATATATAAAAAAAAAAAAAAACCATGCAGAAATGTTTCCTCCTCAATACACAAATGGTAGGTGCCTTTTTGGCAGATATGATTTTTTAAATATATATATATATATATATATATATATATATATATATATATATATATATATAAATATATATATGTATATAAAAATATATAGGTCCATACAATGAAAAGCACTTACCGGGTCTTTACAGCATACATAACAATTTTATTGATTCATATCAGTGACGTTTCAGGGCTATTAACCTCGTCTTCAGACCACATATAGCAAAAAAATGTGCACATACCTTACTCCATATATACCCCAAAACAGTGATGTGTAGTAATAGGAGGCAGGGGAGGCAGCTCCTCATCTGTCCAATCAGGGAAAAAAGATTTCAAATAATATTTATTAAAAAAAAAGTGTTTTTTATCTTATAATTTTTTTCACCCCGTCCCAAGGGTACCCCCCCCCACCCCTGATGGCGATTACTCATTACCCACGTCATCATCATTATTTATTTGTAGTACTGCACTTGCGCTGCCAAATTCACCATCCATTGTTGCGCAATTAGGAGGCAGTGAGCCGGTCCGCTGCCCTCCATTAATGGTGCAACATGGATCTAAATAACCTCGACTGATCACTTAGAGCTGCCACCTCCATGATGAGCTAGATCACTTGAGCCAATTAGCTCAGCATTCAGCACTGTGGGGAGGCGTGCCTGCTGGGCTGCTGATTGACAGTCTGGAGTATGGGTCATGTGACGTCGCACCGACACAGTCAGACTGGCAGGAAGACTCAGTAGTCAGTACTGGAGGGAGCTGCTGCTGCAAGAGTGCGACTGCGTGCCCGTGCTGCCCTGCCCTCAGTGCCTGCCTGAGCTGAAAAAATTAAAGTGCTCACTGCTCAGTTGTGGCTGTCTGTGTGGATGAGGTCCTAGAGGACAGGACTGTGCTGGAGGAGACTCAGGAGGAGGACTGGGATGGACGGGGGAGCGGAGCCAGGAGTGACAGTCTATCAGTCTTCTGTCTGACAGTGACACTGACGACCGACCGGACCTCATCACCTCAAGCTTTAGCTCAGGTAAGGTCCAAAACACCCAGTAACTACGCCGCCAACCTGGAAACTCTCCAGCGTCTTGGCTGCACCACTGTGCAGGCTCAGCCTGTTGCCGTGGTTACCGGAAGCAGCGTCTCTAAAAATGTAAAAAGAAGAACAACGGAAAAATTATACATTATACATTGTAACATTCATGATAACATGGTTACCAATTACTCAGTCTTAAGTGCTACTTTGTA
This sequence comes from Bombina bombina, assembly GCF_027579735.1. Lineage (NCBI taxonomy): Eukaryota > Metazoa > Chordata > Amphibia > Anura > Bombinatoridae > Bombina > Bombina bombina. Next base: position 948,803,644 of record NC_069500.1, on the reverse strand, counting down.
TGTCTACTATGTCCCATATTAGGGATTACCTCTTATCGATAGTCAAAAAGCCATTACGTAAGCGGCATGAATACTATGTTTAACCTATAGGGGCACAATGTCTATCCTACAATTAACAAGATTGCTAATACTGTCATCATGTAGCTAATTGACAGGGTCATACAAGTGTAAAACTATATCTATAAGGGAGGGTTAGCTTGTCTATGTTATAACACAGCTATAAGGGCTTAATATTTCAATAAATCCTGAAGATTCCCAGGCCAAGCTTTACATAGGTCACAATATTTGTACATATATACATGATCTACAGCATAACCCTTAGTTGTAGGTTTTATACAAGGCTATACAAGGAACCTACAACTAAGGGTTATGCTGTAGATCATGTACATGTACAAATATTGTGACTTATGTAAAGCTCGGCCTGGGAATCTTCAGGATTTCTTGAAATATTAAACCCTTATAGCTGTGGTATGACATAGACAAAACTAAATCCTGCATTTAACCAGATTTAATGGTATGAGACCTAATGCCACAGCTTATGGTTCCACCAAGATCATATAGAGTACAGCATTTTCAAAATCCATAAGTACAGCTGATAGATGGGAACATTTGTACACCAGATTTGAAGTGGTTCTCTTGGTTGGGGAAATTTTTTTCTTGGAGGAACGCACACATTTAGGACCTTTTGACCTTACTACTGATTATTCACCTCTTTCTACAGACTTTGAGACTAATGAGACCTTTCTGGAAGTCACCAATCCACCACTTAACCTTTAAATTATTGTTTAGGCAGTTCAGGGCCCTTCCTTTCAGACACTGCCTGCTGTTGTCATCATATAGTTGGAATCTTACTTGACAAAAAGATCATCAGAATTCCATATTTTGTCTTGTAAATCTCCTTTTTTGACAAAACTGTAGTCAACCTCATTACGTGTCAGGTCAATGTAAACAAGTGCTGAGTGTCTGTGTGGGTGTTTGTGTCTGAGATTGTTTGTGTGTTTCTTTGCGTGTCTGCTAGAATATTTACGTGTGTTTCAGTGTATAAGTGTGTCTGTGTGTTTCTGTGTTTGTGTGTTACTACCTTTACAACATTTCCAAATTTTACTACACTTAAAAATAAAGTGCATATACGTTTTAGTCACTTGGTCAAAAATTGCACATGTCAAGGGGGGCTGATCAACGGTTAAGTAAGGGGCCCCAAAATTTCTAGTGGCGGCCCTGATTGGTTGCACACTCTAGTGACCGATGTATAACTGTCTCTAACTGTCACAGCAGAGAAGGTAACCTAAGTTACACCATGGCTGCTCCCTTTGATTTTTAGACACTAAGGGGCCAATTTATTAATGTCTGTCCGACATGATACGCTGCAGCGTATCATGTCCGCCAGACATTGCTGAATGTCTGGCGGACAGTATGGAATTAGAAATCAAGTCAGCATTCCAGATTCACATTATAATGCACTTCTAGAAATAACAGCTAAAGACAAGGGGGCCGATTTATTATCCGTCTGTCCAACATGATCCGCTCAGTGGATCATACGCTGTTGGCATTTAATATTGCAAAAGCAGTTCACCAGAACTGCTTGTGCAATGCTGCTCCCTACAGATTCACCAGTCCGATCGTATAGGATCTGGCGGATTGCAGACTGCAGCCTCAGGGGCCGATTAATTAATGTCTGACAGACATGATACACTGCAGCGTGTCATGTCTGCCAGACATGGCTGAATACGGACAGCACACGCTGTTGGCATATAGCATTGCACAAACAGTTCTAGTGAATCGGCCCCTCAGAGCCAGCGGACCAGTAATCGAGCAGCAATCTTTAGACCGCTGCTTCATAACTGCTGTTTCCGGCGAGCCTGAAGTCTCGCGTGGAAACAGGGGCATCAAGCTCTATTCGGAGCTTGATAATTTGGCCCCTCTAACTTTACACTGGTTTTGTAAATATTTAAACAGCTAATGAAACTAGAAAATACATCTACATTCTCAGACTAATCTTTTCTTTGCAACTATCATTTAATCTAGCATTTATTTAGTGTTTAATGTCCCTTTAAAACAGTATTTCCAGAGATGTCCTTCCTACAAACTTCAGCATGTATACGGCCAGTGTGGCCTAAATAGAACTTCTCTTATCTGAATTTAATATAACTGTATAAGATATTTTCTACAACCTGTGTAATGCCCAGTTTATAATATTTGTTCAAATTTGCATTTGTTCAAATTTGTTGGAAAATAATTAGTCTAAATTGAAACCTCCCAATGAAAAAACTTTCTCCTTCTAATTTCTCCTTCTAAAATAGTGTGAAATGCCACAATTAAATAATTTCTAGCATGCACACAATAAAAATGAGAACAAGATTTACTAATTGGATTGTTAAAGAAAATTATTCTAGAAATCTGATCATTAGATCTCAAACTCTCACTTCTCAAAGATGTTAAAGAAGCAAGATCACATAGCTCACTAAAAGTTAAAAATTCCAAATCATTATTGCTATATGACTGCTCCATTATTTATTAATTCAGTAGTATTCTGAATTTCATTATAATCAATGTGTCTTATCAATCCGATTTTACGTGCAAATGTATTCAGGTCTACCAAGGTGTCAAATAAATTGAAACTGACTAATGGAGCAAAGTTTAAACTCTTAGGACCAGATTACAAGTGGAGCGTTATCTGTTGCTCATGCTCAAGCGTTAACTGCGCTAGAATTAAGCTTTTTTAAATGCGTCGGGTTGCTCTTGCATTACAAACTTTCACATTCCAGTGTTCTTTACATAGCAGAATATGTTCTATTTATTCATAAATATATATTTCTGCATAAATCTAATGTTATTTAGCACAATTTACAGTTGTAATCAAAATTATTCAACCCCCATTGCAAGTTCAAAGATAAAGGAACAGTGGTTACATTACCTAGAAGGAAAAAAAGGAAGCTATCAACAGCTACAACCAGATTTCTAAAAAAGGCAGGTTGAGAAAAACCTTAAGTGACTGCAAAAGACCTGCATCAAGATTTGGTAGCAACAGGACCCTAACATTACAGAAAATAAAAAACTAACATTACAGAAAATAAAAAGAGTAATTACCAAAAATATATATATTTAATCCTATTTTAATTCCCCCCACCCCCTCAAAATAAAATAAAAAAATCCTATTCTAATACTAAACAACCAATAGCCCTTAAGAAGCCGCTTATGTGATATGGGTGTAGGGTTGAGGGATGAGGGCGTGTCCTAGTTCCAACTTAGATGTTTTCCGGCGAGTGAAACTACCATAACTGGTTGAGGTTATATAGAAATCTTGGACCCTATCATAACTGAGGAAGTTATGCCACTATGTACAAATATCAATGTTTATGTCCCATAGGAGTTACGTTAGTGAATCCTTATTCGCCTTAGTCATGGGATATGTTAGGTGATTTACTTCCTGCAATCAAGCTTAGGTCTGTAGAGGATTAAGAGAGCTATAAGCTGTTATTTACATTGTGAGATATGCCGTATCAGTGTGTAGCGTTTATATTGACATGATAATAGATGAGCTGAACAAAGTAAGACATAGAGTCTCTTCCAGGCTGCGTACATGTCGCAATTTCTTGGACCTCAATAGATGTATATATGCAGATATATAGATATATTCAGAGGTTAATTAGGTGCATATATGTTAAGGTTAGTGGACCACTATAGAAACCGATGTAAAGTGGACACTTAAAGAGGAAACAATGAAGCTAGGAGCCAAATTGGTATATACACTAACAACAAAGCATTTACACAAAACAAACAATCCTGGGTGATATATTAATGACTAAATGACAACTCCAAAGCCCAGATGAAGTTGAATATGACAATTTGGGTTAATTAAAGCTAATTGGGTTTAGGGTTTATAGATGCTATGGAAGAGGAGGTAAGTAAATCAGTGAGGTAAGAAATCCCCTTTATTGCAAAATGTGGAAGTATTAGTGTTAATAACTTACTATGATTAGGGTGTAATGTATAAGCGAATGTACAAAAATCTGTGCAGAGAGATTTGCAACACGAAAGGAAAGACTGCAGGTTACTGGATTATATAATAATTCGACCCACTAAAGATTAAGGTCAGACAATTAAAGATAAATAAATATGTGAATAAATTCATACAAACATGTTTGTATGAATTTATTCACATATTTATTTATCTTTAATTGTCTGACCTTAATCTTTAGTGGGTCGAATTATTATATAATCCAGTAACCTGCAGTCTTTCCTTTCGTGTTGCAAATCTCTCTGCACACATTTTTGTACATTTTCATCTATATTATTGCATAAGGTTCTGGAATTCTGGGACTATAAGTATTATACAAGGTGATTTAGCCCCTGAATCTAAGAATTATAACCCACTTCCTTTCCATCTCCACCCCCAGTCAAATGTAATGTATAAGCTTCAGAAGACTAGGGGCTCACATGACCAAAAACCAACTGTAGCTATCTAAGGTTTTGTTTTTTTCCCCCCTCTGGCTCCACTAAAGGCGTTCCCATATATGTGGTCAGATATGGTATGGACATTGTGCATTATGTCTAAAGCTACTGATGATTAACTTGATACAGGTGAGAAAGACACCCTGCACTAATAAGATAGCTAGCGATGTCAGTGCATATGGTTGTATGAGATAAAATCGGCAAACAAGTGTACATAGGGATTGCAGCATAAGTATTGCAGCATAGGGTATAAAGCCTCCTTAATATGGATCAAATTGAAGTGAGTAAGATTCTTTTAGTAGAAACAATAAATATATTAGGTATGTCTAGGACACGCAAACCTGGGTATGTTCCTTATTGGGTTTCTATAAATAACTCTCCAGGCAGTAACAATATAAGAAAAAGGATATATATATAACCAATAAAACATTAAGAAGAAACAGGCAAAGAGTCCATGGCTCTATTTCAATATGAGGCTAAAGCAGGGTAATATTTATGTCAACATAACAGGGAGCTAAACAAAGTGCAGGAAGGCCATATATCAGGTAGGATCCCTTGGCTGTAGAACAAAGGGAGTTGTAAGGGGGTAAGTAAACTATGTTTTGTGAGTGTTAAAGCTTCCGCACTTCTTGTGTGACACTGAGCATTTCTTCGCTCCCTTTGTGGGCCATGCATCTGTTTCATGTTCCTCCATTCGCCAACCAGAATCTCAACCTGCACCCGGTGGCCGGCCGCTCCATCACGGGCTTCGGCTGAGAGGAACTCCACATCTAAGTCCGTAGACCAAATGGAGGTGCAACGTCTAAGCTGATTACAGGGGAGTATTGGTTCCCTAACGAGGCAGATGATTCTCTGCTGCATCGATAGCCTCCCCATCCCTAGCGTGAGCTCTGCCTTGGGAGGGGTGGAGTATGCGCTGGTGTTTGCGGTGTCATGTGGCAAATCATTCTTCTTGCTATCCACCATCTTGATCGCGCCATCAGTTTTCTTCTCTCTCACAGCTTTTATAATGTTAGAAAGATCTTCATAACCACGGCACATCCGATGTTCTAAATCCTCTAAAAGCTATCGTATCTGGATAGAAAGGTCCTCCTCCATGTGTGGGTAGTTAGGATAATATCCGCTTGAGAGTAGCTTCACCCTTTATTAAACTTAATAACTAGATACCGCTCTGCCCGGTTAGCCCTCAAACCGGGAGAGGGGGGGTAGATGGTTCTGTGAAGTGGGCTGCAGCAATCCGTCTTAGGCGATCAGAATTATATCTTCCGCTTGATAGAGTCACTATGAAAATAGTATCTCTGGAATCAGGATTAACTCCTTGTGAGATAGACAAAATTATTATGCCCAAAGATGCAAATATAGTTAGAATAGATGCTGGTTCTTCGAGTCAAAATCAGAGCTATGTAGTTATACGTCTTATCATGGCTGCAGCTTGGTCACGCCCCGCCATTTGTCATTTTGATATTCTGTTACTTGGCTGTGTCTGCAAAATTTCATACAAGCAAAGCCTCACATGTACATTTTTGTGTCCGATGTGATGTTATGGGACACACGGACAACAGCAAGATGTAAAATAAAATATCAACGCAGACTTTGCAATCATCCTGTCGTGTCTAGGCCAAGTCAGGCGAGATTTTATCAGACTTCCTTCCTAAAAGCACTATATCTCTGTTATATGATGGGAAGTGGACTCTATGAGGTCATGCCTGAAGTAAGGGTATACTGTTACTGGCCAGGACAATACTGTAAACTCACACACTAGGCCTCATATGCCCAGTCTGTCTCAGAGCTAGGCTTTGATGCTAGCACAGGATGAATTTATCATCTTATAACCGCTGTCATCCTTCTACTCAAGTGGATCCTCTTTTACTTACCTTTCTAGGGAACAGCACAATTTTGTGTCCAGTGGGGAAAAAAACACTACTTTTTGGTGACAAAACCATGTCAGATAAACTAGTATGCTTATTTTATGTTGCATTCTGTAAAAATGTTGCTACAATACAGCTTTTATCTCATGTCTTATGCATAGGAAACAGATCGATTTGTTTGCAGTGTTTTCTCACACCTTACACTTGGGCATATTGCTACCAGACAGAAATATTCTGGGATATTGCCATAGTAGAAATTACTATTCCATTTCATTGTGAATGAAAATGTTTAAATTCATGTTCATTACAAGCTGCAAAATATGAAGCCAACACTTTTTTGTAGTTTGTACCAAAAATGCCAAGGGCAATATTACATATACGGCGCAGGAATTAGCGCAATTACTGAATCCCCCGCCGCCCATAATTTCACCTCGCACATCGGTGTATTACATAAACCCCGCCGGCAGTTCATAAAGTGCGATAAGTCGGATAAACTAGCGATTTCTAGAAATGAGTGTAAATACAAATTTTTTGAGTCGCCAGTGACTTTCGGCACTCTAGAAACTGCCGGCACCTAAGAAAATAAAAAAAAAGTCTCCCTTAAAAGTCTCACCCACCTCCCAAAATTAAACCCGACACTAGTGATGTCGCGAACCTAAAAATTTGGGTTCGCGAACTGCCGCAAATGTTCACGAACCGGCGAACCGGGCGAACCGCCATAGACTTCAATAGGCAGGCGAATTTTAAAACCCACAGGAACTCTTTCTGGCCACAATAGTGATGGAAAAGTTGTTTCAAGGGTACTAACACCTGGACTGTGGCATGCCGGAGGGGGATCCATGGCAAAACTCCCATGGAAAATTACATAGTTGATGCAGAGTCTGGTTTTAATCCATAAAGGGCATAAATCACCTAACATTCCTAAATTTTTGGAATAACGTTCTTTAAAACATCAGGTATGATGTTGTATCGATCAGGTAGTGTAAGGGTTACGCCCGCTTCACAGTGCGCAGTGTAGGTGATATACCTGCCCTGTGACCATGCTTTGCAGACCAGGTATCAGTGGTCAGATGGAACCTTGCCCCAACACTGTGTGCCAGACATGCCATTATAGCAGACTTATATGGCTTTGGCATTGCTTTTTGGTAATTAGAAGGCTGCTAAATGCCACTGCACACCACACGTATTTTATGCCCAGCAGTGAAGGGGTTAATTAGGGAGCATGTAGACAGCTTGTAGAGTTAATTTTAGCTTAAGTGTAGTGTAGTAGACAACCCAAAGTATTGATCTAGGCCCATTTTGGTATATTTCATGCCACCATTTCACCGCCAAATGCGATCAAATAAAAAAAAAATTGTTCACTTTTTCACAAACTATAGGTTTCTCACAGAAATTATTTACAAACAACTTATGCAATTATGGCATAAATGGTTGTAAATGCTTCTCTGGGATCCCCTTTGTTCAGAAATAGCAGACTTATATGGCTTTGGCGTTGCTTTTTGGTAATTATAAGGCTGCTAAATGTCACTGCGCACCACACGTGTATTATGGCTAGCAGTGAAGGGGTTAATTAGGTAGTTTGTAGGGATCTTGCAGGGTTAATTTTAGCTTTAGTGTAGAGATCAGCCTCCCACCTGACACATCAGACCCCCTGATCCCTCCCAAACAGCTCCCTTCCCTCCCCCACCCCACAATTGTCCCTACCATCTTAAGTACTGGCAGAAAGTCTGCCAGTACTAACATAAAAGTTTTTTTTTAAAAATATATTTTTTTAGCATATTTACATATGCTGTGGTGTAGCATCCCCCCTTAGCCACCAACCTCCCTGATCACCCCAAACAGCTCTCTAACCCTCCCCCTCTGCCTTATTGGCAGCCATCTTGAGTACTGGCAGCTGTCTGCTATTATTTCACAGTCAAAAAAGTGTTGTTGTTTTTTAAATGTACACTACTGTTACACCAGATATGAGTGGTGGCACTGGGCAAGTGGGCACAGTATACACTGTAAGCCTGACAAACACGCTGGCAGGCAGGCAACTGCAATTAGATTACACAGGAAAAAAAAAAGCAGACTGATGTTCTAGCCCTAAAAGGGCTTTTTGGGGTGCTGTCCTTACAGCAGAGATCAGATGAGTCCTTCAGGACTGTAGTGGACACTGAATACACTAGCCTAGCTATCGATTTCCCTATTAAATCAGCAGCAGCTACACTGTCCCTCCTCTCACTAAGAATGCAGCTTCCGAATGAATCTAAAATGGATGCTGTCCAGGAGGTGGGAGGGTCTGGGAGGGAGGGTCTGCTGTCTTCTGACTGTGAGGTAGAGGGTCAAAGTTTACTCAATGATAAAGAATAGGGGGCGGATCGATCATCGCATATGTTCGCCGTCCGCGGCGAACGCGAACATGCTATGTTCGCCAGGAACTATTCGTGATATCACTACCCGACACATAAAACCCCTTTATAAGCCATCAAACCCACTAATAATACAAGTATTGACTCCTAAACTGACAACCCCCCACAACGCAATAAGATATTATCCCCTAATCCACAATTCACCCACATCGTGATCTACCTAATAAAAGTAGAAAAATGTAAAAATGAAGCTCTCCAACATGCCAAAGTTTCAATGCTTTATTTTAGAAAGTGCAGAGTCAAACAGCCACGACGTTTCGGGGAGCCATGCCCCTTAATCATGTGGTAAGTGATAGTACAGGTACACCTGTTTAAATAGCTCACCTTGGGATTTTAACCCTTACAATCTTGTAATTTACATTCTATAAATGCAATAGCACCATCTGCTGGTGAAAGATAGGTAGACCATGTACAAAAATTAAAAACAAAACAGCTATGAAGCCCCTATAACAGAACCACATCTACACATACAAAAAACACTGCAATTCATTCATTAGAACTTATTTATACAGCATTAAGCACCATGATTTAAGCCTAGTACTACAGAATATGAGAACACAAGAGCAACACCAGTTCAATAAAACACAGACCAGTCTATCTCTCTATTAAGCCCCCTAGGTTCCAGGGTATCCAACTTAAAAATCCAATAGGATTCACGTTGTTTCAAAAGAGTATCCCTATTGCCACCCCTACGGGGGGTCCTAATTTGTTCGATTACCTGGAACCTCAGTTGGCTAATATGGTGTCCCATAGCCAAAAAATGATAAGCTACTGGTGCAGTGAGTACCTTACACCTGATGTTGCTCTTGTGTTCGGTGATTCGATCCCGTACCCTCCTATAGGACTCACCAATGTAGGCTTTCCCACATGGGCATTTGATCATATAGATAACATAATTGCTATTACAAGTAAAGTAGTCCCTATAATGAAATTTATAACCACTATGTGGGTGTAAAAAATAGGGACTCCTTACTATAGAATTACAATTGCTACACCCTAAACAGGGAAAACAGCCTAAATTCTTCTTGGTAATAAACCGCTGTGACAATATTCTACCAGGGCCAATGTCAGCTTTAATCAAAGAGTTCCTCAAGCTTTTACTGCGCTTATATGCTGGCATAGGCATTTGGTCAAATTCAACAACCTCCGAATTGCAATCTTTTAGGATACCCCAATGTTTTCTGATAATTTTCCAAACCTGATCACTTTGTCTGGAAAATTCAGATACAAAAATCATTCTCTTTGAATCTTTTTTAGCAGACAAACCTGGTTTTAATAATGATTTTCGATCCAATTGAGACACCTGATTAATGGTGTCTACAATGAGATCTCTGGGGTACCCGCGTTGCAAAAATTTGTCACCCATTTCTGAAAGTCTCAAAGGTACTTTCGATTCCTCTGCAACTATGCGCTTTACTCTAAGCAATTGGCTCTTTGGCAATGATCTGATTAGAGAAGGATGATGAGCACTGCTATATAATAGCAGATTATTCCTATCAGTTTCCTTACTGAAAATATCAGTCTTGAAATTGCACCCATCCTTCAAAACAGTCACGTCCAAAAAGTCAATTGAAATTTCGCTATAAGTAAGTGTGAACTTAATGCTGTTTGTCGAATCATTCAACTCCTTAACAAAAAGTTCAAGGGCTCCAACGTTGCCCAACCATATTCCAAAAATATCATCAATGTAGCGCCACCAGGTGGCGCCACACTGACGAAATAAATAATTTTCAAAAACAAATTTCTCTTCAAAGAGATTCATAAAAATATTTGCATAGTTAGGGGCAACGTTGGAGCCCATGGCTGTACCCTGCAACTGAAGGTAAAAAAAGTCTTCAAATAAAAAATAATTATTAAAGAGTATAATCTCTAACAGTTGTAGAATAAACCAAATTTGTGAACTGGAATATAAGCCAGAAGTGAAAAGCGCATGTTTAACATGCGCTTTTCACTTCTGGCTTATATTCCAGTTCACAAATTTGGTTTATTCTACAACTGTTAGAGATTATACTCTTTAATAATCATTTTTTATTTGAAGACTTTTTTTACCTTCAGTTGCAGGGTACAGCCATGGGCTCCAACGTTGCCCCTAACTATGCAAATATTTTTATGAATCTCTTTGAAGAGAAATTTGTTTTTTGAAAATTATTTATTTCGTCAGTGTGGCACCACCTGGTGGCGCTACATTGATGATATTTTTGGAATATGGTTGGGCAACGTTGGAGCCCTTGAACTTTTTGTTAAGGAGTTGAATGATTCAACAAACAGCATTAAGTTCACACTTACTTATAGCGAAATTTCAATTGACTTTTTGGACGTGACTGTTTTGAAGGATGGGTGCAATTTCAAGACTGATATTTTCAGTAAGGAAACTGATAGGAATAATCTGCTATTATATAGCAGTGCTCATCATCCTTCTCTAATCAGATCATTGCCAAAGAGCCAATTGCTTAGAGTAAAGCGCATAGTTGCAGAGGAATCGAAAGTACCTTTGAGACTTTCAGAAATGGGTGACAAATTTTTGCAACGCGGGTACCCCAGAGATCTCATTGTAGACACCATTAATCAGGTGTCTCAATTGGATCGAAAATCATTATTAAAACCAGGTTTGTCTGCTAAAAAAGATTCAAAGAGAATGATTTTTGTATCTGAATTTTCCAGACAAAGTGATCAGGTTTGGAAAATTATCAGAAAACATTGGGGTATCCTAAAAGATTGCAATTCGGAGGTTGTTGAATTTGACCAAATGCCTATGCCAGCATATAAGCGCAGTAAAAGCTTGAGGAACTCTTTGATTAAAGCTGACATTGGCCCTGGTAGAATATTGTCACAGCTGTTTATTACCAAGAAGAATTTAGGCTGTTTTCCCTGTTTAGGGTGTAGCAATTGTAATTCTATAGTAAGGAGTCCCTATTTTTTACACCCACATAGTGGTTATAAATTTCATTATAGGGACTACTTTACTTGTAATAGCAATTATGTTATCTATATGATCAAATGCCCATGTGGGAAAGCCTACATTGGCGAGTCCTCTAGGAGGGTACGGGATCGAATCACCGAACACAAGAGCAACATCAGGTGTAAGGTACTCACTGCACCAGTAGCTTATCATTTTTTGGCTATGGGACACCATATTAGCCAACTGAGGTTCCAGGTAATCGAACAAATTAGGACCCCCCGTAGGGGTGGCAATAGGGATACTCTTTTGAAACAACGTGAATCCTATTGGATTTTTAAGTTGGATACCCTGGAACCTAGGGGGCTTAATAGAGAGATAGACTGGTCTGTGTTTTATTGAACTGGTGTTGCTCTTGTGTTCTCATATTCTGTAGTACTAGGCTTAAATCATGGTGCTTAATGCTGTATAAATAAGTTCTAATGAATGAATTGCAGTGTTTTTTGTATGTGTAGATGTGGTTCTGTTATAGGGGCTTCATAGCTGTTTTGTTTTTAATTTTTGTACATGGTCTACCTATCTTTCACCAGCAGATGGTGCTATTGCATTTATAGAATGTAAATTACAAGATTGTAAGGGTTAAAATCCCAAGGTGAGCTATTTAAACAGGTGTACCTGTACTATCACTTACCACATGATTAAGGGGCATGGCTCCCCGAAACGTCGTGGCTGTTTGACTCTGCACTTTCTAAAATAAAGCATTGAAACTTTGGCATGTTGGAGAGCTTCATTTTTACATTTTTCTACTATTGTTGGGGAGTTTTGTAGTGACTCCTTGAAGCTCTAACCTGTGAGTATTGCTGCTGGATGTATTGCACAATTTGACTACCTAATAAAAGTGTTAACCCCTAAATCCGGCAACCCCAACATCGCATTAACCCACATCACAATAAATCTAATAAAGTATATTAACCCCTAATCCGCCATTAACCCACAACGCAATAAACCTAATAAATCTATTAACCCCTAATCTGCCAAACCCACACAACGCAAATAACTAATTCAATTACTAAGCCACCTAACCTAACACCCCCTAAATTAACCCCAATTACCTAAATTAAAAAAAGTTACAATTAAAATAAAAAAGCTAACATTACTTCAAAATAAAAAATAAAAATTTAAATTAATCTAAGATTACAAAAAAATTTGTCTAACATTACATAACATAATAAACCAAATTATTAAAAATAAAAAAAATAAACCTAATCCCTATGAAAATAAATAAGGCCCCCCAAAATAAAAACAACCCTAATCTAATACTAAACTACCAATAGCCCTTAAAAGGGCCTTTTGTAGGGCATTGCCTTAAGTTAAACAGCTCTTTTGCTTAGAAAAATACTAAGTCCCCTTCTAACAGTAAAACCCCCCACCCAACAAATCCCCCAAAATAAAAGACCACTACAAAAATCCTAAACTACCTATTGCCCCTAAAGGGACATTTGTATGGGCATTGCCCTTAAAAGGGCATTCAGCTGTTTTAAGAGTGCCCAGAAATCCCTAATCTAAAAAAAAAGCCTAATTCTAACCCCCCAAATAGGTACTCACCGTTCCTGAAGTCCGAAAGAGAAGGTCCTGTTCCAGGCGGTGAAGTCTTCTTCCAAGCGGCCGGTATCTTCTTCCAAGCGGGGACCTCTTCCTTCTTCATCCAGGACCGAGCCGGCACGGAGCGGAGATGAGGGCAAAGCAGGACCGACGACTGCAGAGCCATGGGGCATGGAGGATCCTCTTCGCACGATCGTTGCCATACACTGAATAGTGAATTCAAGGTACGTGATAAAATATGGCATCCCTTGCATTCCTATTGGCTAATTTTATTCTTCAAATTCAAATCAGGCAATAGGATGAGAGCTACTGAAATCCTATTGGCTGATTTGTACAGCCAATAGGATTTCAGAAGCTCTCATACTATTAGCTGATTTGAATTTGAAGAATCAAATCAGCCAATAGGAATGCAAGGTACGCCATTTTGAAATGGCTACCTTGCATTGAAGCTTCAGTGTACGGCGGCGACCGTATGAAGAGGACACTCTGGGCTGGATGTCTTCGCCACTCTGTGCCGCCGGGATGAAGATAGAAGACGCCCCCGCGATGGATGAAGATGTCGCCACCTGGATGAAGACTTCTTGCCACCTGGATGGAGATGGATGTCCGGACTTCAGGAACCACATGTGTAGGTATTCTGGTGTTGGTGTTAGGTATACTGTATGATGTGTGTTTTTTTGGTACATAGCAATACCTATATATATATATATATATATATATATACATACAGTCCAAGTTCAGGACAGCACAATCTTACTTGCTCCAACTGCCAAGGTGCACTACAAACCATAATACATCCTTCATCCAAAAACGTAGGCACTCACTGGTCTTGTGAAAAAAAATCCAATTTATTCAATTTATAGAAAAAGAATTACATGTAATTCTTTTTCTATGGATTGAATAAATTAGATATTTTTTCACAAGACCAGTGAGTGCCTACGTTTTTGGATGAAGGATATATATATATATATATATATATATATATGTATTGATATATAATGTACCAAAAAAAAATCATACAGTATATGTATATATGGAAATATTTATTTAATGAATAAATAGAACATATTCTGCTATGTGCAGAACATTGGAATGTGATATATTCATATTTTCATGTCGGGTTAGCGCACATGAGAATATGTGATCGGGTTAGTGTGAGAGTAGGGTGTTATTTTCTTTTCCCCCGCTTTTTTTTCTCAATTGACTTCTATGGGCGAATACGTGAACGCGAGTACAATATTGTAAGTTTTGCTTTTTTCGATCTTTGTGTTAATGCGCATGCGAAAACAGTTTTCTTTCAACCTATAGACTGTGAGCTCTCCGGAGCAGGGCCCTCTTCCTCCTGTGCTAGATTTGTTTAAGTCTTGTTATGTTTTGTATTGTATCACAAATCTTTGTCATTGTATACCCCTGTCATTGTACCCAGCGCTACGGAATTTGGCGGCGCTATACAAATAAATGATAATAACTCATAATACGAGCGCAACCCAACGAGAGCAAATATCTTACTTCTAGCGCAGTTAACACTCGAGCAGGAGGGTTAATTAGTGCTCCACCTGTAATCGGGCCCACTGAGTTTTCAAATGTGGCTAATTTTGTCATGGTTTTTTTTTGAGTGATTAAAATTCCAAATTCCTTCTGCTGAAAAATCCCCCCACAAATGTGTTTTCAGCGTAAAATTCCCAGAAACATATTTTTGTTTATCAGGATCGAAATTCATAATCCTAACAAAAAGGAAAAATACAAATGCTATTTGCCAGCTCAGTATATTGCTTTATAGTAATTTGGATTGATATTTGTGTACACTATTATCATATTAACAATAATTAACATGTTTAAAACTTTTATCTTCTAATATCATTGGGAATGATGGGTATTCTAGGGATGTTTACTTAATGTTTTTTTAGTTGACATTACTGTAAAAGTAATTATTTTCCTTTTTTTCAGACTAATAAAAAAATAGAAAATGATTGGTATAGGTTTGAATTTGAAAATTGCTTATTTCGGACCCAAAACAAAAAACAGTGAGCAATAGATTGTGAATACATAAAATAGATTGTATATAAAAAATTAATACATTTTTAAATTTATTTTTATAAATTAATGTAGTTAATTATTTTTGTTCTAACTGAAATACCATTAAAGGGACAGTAGACCCAAAAATCTTTCATTATATAGAGAATTCAATTTTAAAAAACTGTCCAATTAACTTCAATTATCAAATTTGCTTTGTATTCATGTTATTCTTTGTTGAAGAGATATCTAGGTAGGTAGCATGCACATGCCTGAGGCACTACATGACAGGAAATAGTGCTGCCATCTAGTGCTCCTGCTAATGCATAACATTGTTGCAAAACTGCTGCCATAGTGCTGTGGACACGTGCACACTTATGATCTTAAATCCCAGCTTTTCAACAAAGGATAACAAGAAAAAAAATTTGATAACAGAAGTAAATTGGAAAGTTCTTTAACATTGCATGCTCTATCTGAATCATGAAAGATAAAAATTGGGTTTTATGTCCCTTTAATTAGATTTTGTATGAAATATTTATTTTATAAATTTGGAGCCAATGATTTGTCAAAAACAAATTATTTGGCTATGCACATTTCTAAAAATACAATATATATTATCTGGTTTTAATTTTGTAACTTTCATGGTTTTTAGTTGTTTTTTGCTATTGTATTAATATGCATTAATTGGTGTCCGCATACTTACACTGACAGGGTTAATTACTGTTTTGTTCTCCGTGCCTTCTGCTGTAGTATATATTAGATCTCTGTTCATCATTTATGAATTGACTTATCATTTATGGTTATGCTTTCTGGACATTTGTGTAGAACAAGTTTACAGTAGATTCCAAATTATAATTACAGCATAGTGCTAACACAAAGTAAGACCGGGGGGCCGATTTATCAAGGGCCCAATGGCCCCTGATACCCCTTTTAAGAGGAGTTAAGAAGCAGCAGTCTTAACACAGCTGCTCCTTAACTCACAAGCCGCCTCTGAGGTGGTGGACAGCAATCAGCCCGATCGAACACGATCGGCTTGATTGACACCCCTTGCTAGCCGCCGATCTGCAGGGGGCGACATTGCACAAGCAGTTCACCAGAACTGCTTGTGCAATGTTAAATGCCGACAGCATATATATTTATTTAATGAATAAATAGAACATATTCTGCTAATACGAATTCGGCGAATACGTGAACGCGAGTACAATATTGTAAGTTTTGCTTTTTTTGATCTTTGTGTTAATGCGCAAGCGAAAACAGTTTTTTTTCAACTCATAATACGAGCGCAACCCAACGAGAGCAAATATCTTACTTCTAGCGCAGTTAACACTCGAGCAGGAGTGTTAATTAGTGCTCCACCTGTAATCGGGCCCACTGAGTTTTCAAATGTGGCTAATTTTGTCATGTTTTTTTTTTGAGTGATTAAAATTCCAAATTCCTTCTGCCGAAAAAAAAACTCCACAAATGTGTTTTCAGCGGAAAATTCCCAGAAACATATTTTTGTTTATCAGGATCGAAATTCATAATCGTAACAAAAAGGAAAAATACAAATGCTATTTGCCAGCTCAGTAATATTGCTTTATAGTAATTTGGATTGATATTTGTGTACACTATTATCATATTAACCCTTTAAGGACACAGCTTTCAGTTTGCTCAATTGTTTTATGACGGAAAAATTCCGTCATATGTCCTTAAGAGGTTAACATAATTAACATGTTTAAAACTTTTATCTTCTAATATCATTGGGATACAGTATGTGTATCCCAGTTCACCAGAACTGCTTGTGCAATGTTAAATGCCGACAGCGTATGCTGTCGGCATTTAGCGATGTCGGGCAGACATAAATCGCTACAGCGAATCATGTCCGCCCGCCATTTGATAATTCGGCCCTCATGAATACACTTGACATGACAAAATGAAGCAAAATGGTATTTGCAATACCAACATCAGCATTCACTATTGTAAAATCATGTCAAGTAAAACATCTAAGTTTGTTTACCTGAAGTCCTCAAGGAGAAAACAAAATAAATATAGCATGAGTCAGTTCTATACAGAAAGCGAATAAACAATTAAAGTGAAAGTAAATGTTTAACTTCTGCAACACCTAAATTTGATCTTTATCAATAATATGTAAGAGTCGCTATGTTTTTGTTTTTTTACAATTTGACGTTAAATTTTAATATCTTATTTCCCTACCATGTTTGTCCTTGCTCCGCCCTACCTCCTCTTCCTGTATTTTCTGGCCTTTACATATAGAGTGGTCCCACCCGCTCTATATGTAGCTGAAATGCGCGTTCACGATCACCGAACGCATTGCGCATGTGCAAAGCGCATGCGATTTTGTTCTTACCCATTATTCAATGCGTATGCGTCAACTGATTTGGAAACATAGTACTGAATGAATAGCTAAAATGCTGTGCGCATGCGTGAATTGGGCATGCGCGTCAGACAGAATTCTGGGTATAACAGATTGGGCGCATGTGCAATAGATTAGATGTTATGATGACGTAGCCTAACGGACGTCGATCAACCAGAAAGTCAATTGGATAAAATCTAAACGTGACAAGGAAGTGAAATAGTTATTGAAAAATGGGATGATTTTAAAATCGGAAAAATATCAGTTTATTTGCGGGCGAAAATGTTATTTAGAGTAAGATTACCGGAAAACCATGAATTAAACTCCTATTAATTTTAACTAAACGATGTTACTGTGCATAGCTGACCACCTAACTTTACTTTCACTTTAAAGTGTCAGTAAACGTAAAAAATAATGTTATATAATTCTGCACATAGTGCAGAATTATATAACATTATATTAGCCTTATCGTTATAAAACCTTATTTAAATAAGGTTTTATAACGATAAGGCTAATATAATGTTATATAATTCTGCACTATGTGCAGAATTATATAACATTATTTTTTACGTTTACTGTCCCTTTAAGGGCCAGATTACTAGTGGAGAACTAACAGTTACGGGCGAGCGAAAAGGGGTTTTCTCAGGCGTTTGCATGCGTCAGGTTTTCTGCTCATATTATAGGTTGAAAGTAAGGGCGACAGCTGGAGCTCAATTGTGATTTACACTAGAAGGATTACTGCATCCTAAAACTCTGTTTAACCCCTTAGTGACCAGACCACTTTTCAATTTGTTGACCGTCTGGGACCAAGGCTATTTTTGCATTTCTGCGGTGTTTGTGTTTAGCGGTAATTTTCCTCTTACTCATTTACTGTACTTACACATATTATATACCATTTTTCTCGCCATTAAATGGACTTTCTAAAAATACCATTATTTTTATAAAATCTTATAATTTACTATAAAAAAATTATAAAATATGAGGAAAAGATGGAAAAAACACACTTTTTCTAACTTTGACACTCAAAATTTCTTACACATCTACAACCACCATAAAACACCCTTGCTAAATAGTTTCAAAATTTTGTCCTGAGTTTAGAAATACCCAATGTTTACATGTTCTTTGCTTTTTTTGCAAGTTATAGGGCAATAAGTACAAGTAGCACTTTGCTATTTCCATTTCATATTTTTTTTTCAAAATTAGCGATAGTTACATGGTAACACTGATATCTGTCAGGAATCCCTGAATAACCCTTCACATGTATATATTTTTTAAAAGAAGACAACCTAAGGTATTAAACAGGGGGTATTTTGACTCTTTCCATGCAACCATTTAACCAACAATCTATGCCAAAGTTTGAAAAAAAAAAAGTGGTGATTTTTTGACAAAATAGCAATTTAAGAATACATTTACTGAGAACGGTAAGTGTTACTGCCAAATAACACCCCAATATGTCTTCAGCAACATCTCCTGAGTACAGTGATACCACCCATGTATAGGTGTGTTGGGTTCTCTGGGGGCTAAAAGGCCTTATTTTTAGAGGGCGCATTCCAGTTTTTCAACTTGGAATTTTCACATCTGTCATCATGCACCCATGTCCTATTTGGGACATTTCTGAAGCTAGCCAATGAAATTTAACCCCATCAAACCCATATATTTTTGAAAAGTAAACACCCTAGGGTATTTCAAATGCTGGTACTTTAACACTTTCTATGCACTAATTCAACCACCAGTCTTTGTCAAACTTTTGGGTAGTAATTTTTTTGTGTTATGTTTAACACACATTCGGCTAGATTGCGAGTTGTGCATTAGGGTAAAAAAGCAGCGTTAAGAGGTCCTAACGCTGCTTTTTTACACCCGCTGGTATTACGAGTCTTGCAGGTTATGGGGCACAGCACACTTCTTTGGCCTTACCGCAAAACGACTTACGTAAACTTCGTAAAGTCTTTTTTCTATGGGACTTCCATAGCTCTGATATCACGAGTCTGTCCTGGGAGGCCAAAAAGTGAGCGGTACACCCTACCCTGTCAAGAGTCCTAACGCATTTAAAAGTCAGTAGTTATGAGTTTTATGGTACAACGCCGTAACATAAAACTCATAACTAAAGTGCTAAAAAGTACACTAACACCCATAAACTACCTATTAACCCCTAAACCGAGGCCCTCCCGCATCGCAAATACTAAAATAAAAATTTTAACCCCTAATCTGCTGCTCCGGACACCGCCGCCACCTACATTATATGTATGAACCCCTAATCTGCTGACCCCAACATCGCCGACACCTACATTATATTTATTAACCCCTAATCTGCCGCTTCCAATGTCGCCGCCACCTACCTACACTTATTAACCCCTAATCTGCCTTCCCCAACGTCGCCACCACTATAATAAACATATTAACCCCTAAACCGCCGCACTCCCGCCTTGCAAACATTAGTTTAAAGTTTAAATTTCTTAATCGGACCATTGACAGATAAGATTATACCACTTTTTGCTTTTAATGTTTTTTGTCCCATTTTAATCTTAAGCCAATAAAGTTTAGTATTTTAACCGCTGCTTTCCCCTAAGGATTATAGTTGGCTGTTTTTTCACATTATTACACATATATATATATATATATATATTTATATATATATATATATATATATATATATATATACATTTTTCATTGTGGCTAGCATAGAGATTATGAGTGCTTTCTAGTTACACAATTTCTGTTGGTCTAGACCTTCATTTGCATTGTTCCCTTATGTGTACAGCACCTTACCTAATTAAACATTATGTAATAGTTTCATATACACTCAAAATAGGTTAACTCTATCCAAGTAGTGCCTTTCTCCCATTCCCCTTTTTCTTTCCCGCCCCTTCACTTCAATTTTAAATTAACTAAATTAAACACAATTACCTAAATTAAATTAAATTAGCTAAAGTACAAAAACCCCCCACTAAATTACAGAAAATAATAAACAAATTACAGAAATTTAAACTAATTACACCTAATCTCATAGCCCTATTAAAATAAAAAAAGCCCCCCCAAAATAAAAAAAAACCCTAGCCTAAACTAAACTACCAATAGCCCTTAAAAGGGCCTTTTGCGGGGCATTGCCCCAAAGTAATCAGCTCTTTTACCTGTAAAAAAAAATACAAACAACCCCCCAACAGTAAAACCCACCACCCACACAACCAACCCCCCAAACAAAATACTACCTAAAAAAACCTAAGCTCTCCATTGCCCTGAAAAGGGCATTTGGATGGGCATTGCCCTTAGTTAGCCCTTTTGCCGCCCAAACCCTAATCTAAAAATAAAACCCACCCAATACACCCTTAAAAAACCTAACACTAACCCCCTGAAGATCAACTTACCGGAAGACGTCTTCATCCAAGCCGGGCGAGGTGGTCCTCCAGACGGGCAGAAGTCTTCATGCAAGCCGGGCGAAGTGGTCCTCCAGACGGACAGAAGTCTTCATCCAGCTGGGCAGAAGTGGTCCTCCAGATGGGCAGAAGTCTTCATCCAGATGGCATCTTCTATCTTCATCCTCCGGAGCGGAGTGGGTCCATCTTCAAAATGCAATCAGCCAATAGGATTGAGCTCGCATCAGCCAATAGGATTTTTTCTACCTTAAGAATTCTATCAGCCAATCGGAATTGAAGGGACGCCATCTTGGATGACGTCATTTAAAGGAACCTTCATTCTTCAGTTGGACGTCGTTTGAAGAGGATGCTCCACGTCGGATGGCTTGAAGATGGACCCGCTCCGCTCCGGATGGATGAATATAGAAGATGCTATCTGGATGAAGACTTCTGCCCGTCTGGAGAACCTCTACTTCCCGGCTTGGATGAAGACTTCTGCCCGTCTGGAGGACCACTTTGCCCGGCTTCGTAGAGGACTTCGGCCCAGTTGGGTGATGACTTCTCAAGGTAGGGTGATCTTCAAGGGGTTAGTGTTAGGTTTTATTATTGGGGTATTGGGTGGGTTTTAGAGTAGGGTTGGGTGTGTGGGGGGTGGGTTTTAATGTTGGGGGGGTATTGTACTTTTTTTTACAGGTAAAAGAGCTGATTACTTTGGGGCAATGCCCTGCAAAAAGACCTTTTAAGGGCTATTTGTAATTTAGTATAGGGTAGGGCTTTTTTTATTTTGGGGGCTTTTTTATTTTACCTCTACTTCCCGGCTTGGATGAAGACTTCTGCCCGTCTGGAGGACCACTTTGCCCGGCTTCGTAGAGGACTTCGGCCCAGTTGGGTGACGACTTCTCAAGGTAGGGTGATCTTCAAGGGGTTAGTGTTAGGTTTTATTATTGGGGTATTGGGTGGGTTTTAGAGTAGGGTTGGGTGTGTGGGTGGTGGGTTTTAATGTTGGGGGGGTATTGTACTTTTTTTTACAGGTAAAAGAGCTGATTACTTTGGGGCAATGCCCTGCAAAAAGCCCTTTTAAGGGCTATTTGTAATTTAGTATAGGGTAGGGCTTTTTTTATTTTGGGGGCTTTTTTTATTTTAGATTAGGTGTAATTAGATTAGGTGTAATTAGTTTAAAAAACTTGTAATTATTTTATTATTTTCTGTAATTTAGTGTTTGTTTGTTTTTTGTACTTTAGTTTATTTTATTTTATTGTATTTAATTGTAGTTAATTTAGGGATTTAATTTAATTATAGTGTAGTGTTAGGTGTAATTGTAACTTAGGTTAGGTTTTATTTTACAGGTATATTTGTATTTATTTTAGCTAGGTAGCTATTAAATAGTTAATAACTATTTAATAACTATTGTACCTAGTTAAAATAAATACAAGTTGCCTGTAAAATAAAAATAAATCCTAAAATAGATACAATGTAACTATTAGTTATATTGTAGCTATCTTAGGGTTTATTTTATAGGTAAGTATTTAGTTTTAAATAGGAATAATTTAGTTAATTATAGTAATTTTGTTTAGATTTATTTAAATTATATTTAAGTTGGGGGGGTGTTAGGGTTAGGGTTAGACTTAGGTTTAGGGGTTAATACATTTAATATAGTGGCGGCGACATTGGGGCGGCAGATTAGGGGTTAATACATGTAGGTAGGTTGCTGCGATGTTAGGGACTGCAGATTAGGGGTTAATAATATTTAACTAGAGTTTGCGAGGCGGGAGTGCGGCAGTTTAGGGGTTAATATATTTATTAAAGTGTCGGCGATGTCCGGGTCGGCAGATTATGGGTTAACATTTTTATTTTAGTTTTAGTTTTAGGGGTTAATAGGTAGTTTATGGGTGTTAGTGTACTTTTTAGCACTTAAGTTAAGAGTTTTATGCTACGGCGTTAGCCCATAAAACTCTTAACTACTGACTTTTAAATGCGGTAGGAGTCTTGACCGGAGAGGATGAACCGCTCACTTTTATGAAGACTCGTAATACCGGCGTTAGGAAAATCCCATGGAAAATATAGGATACGCAATTGACGTAAGTGGATTTGCGGTATTTTAGATTTGCGAAAAAAAAGTGAGCGGTACACCTGTACCTGCCAGACTCATAATACCAGCGGGCGTTAAAAAGCAGGACCTCTCAACGCTGCTTTTTAACCCTAATGCAAGACTCGTAATCTAGCAGATTGCTTTTTAAATATGATTTAGGAGAGACTGTTGTAAGTTATTGCAAAAAAACAATCCAGGTTGTTTTTTGCAAAACCTCCTGAGTACACCCATGCCCCCATGCATAGGTTTTCCAGGATTTTGGGAAGGTTCAGTTACAATTGTATGACTTGTAATTTGAGTTGAAAGTGAGAGTATTTCTTCTGATAGGCCTATTGCATACCCCCGTTTTATTAATTGCCATGAAAGTGTATAAATTTAAAAGTTGACACCCCAAGGTATTGTATATGGAGTGCTTTGATGACTTTGATGCAACCATTTTAGCCAAAAAAATTGGAGAAAGTGTATGCTGGTAATTTTTCCTTTTTCATTTTTACACACGCATTGCTTTTTGACTATGATTTAGGAGAGCTTGTGGTAAGTTATTGCAAGAAAACACTTCAGGTTGTTTTCTGCAAGACCCGGCCCTGAGTAGTGAGTACACTCGTGCCGTGATGTGCAGTCACTAGAGGCAGTGCTTCACCTCTCATATGGGCAAAAATATATATTTTTTTTATTGGCTTTAAAAAAAATGCATTTTTTTTCCCCCAGCATTTTTTTTTTCACAGCTACATGTTGTGCAATGGAGAGGTACAAGCAGGTCTGCCCACCATTACACAACATGCTGTGCCACCTACTGGATGAAAGTGGTTAAGATCATTGCATGGCCCATAACTGCTTATTTGAGGCAGTCCTATTTGGGCTGAACCAATCCAGTGAGAGGCATTAGTAAGTGGAACTTAGGGTTGAGGCTGGATGTTTAATCATATAAAACAAAACAAAAATGGAAAACAAATACTTTCATTTATTTTGTTGCTGCCCTGTTCAGCTGCAAGCTTTTATTCAATAAAAAAAGAGATTTCTGTTCTTCCCCTCCAAGTACAGTGGAATGTTCCACTGTCACTTCCTTACAGACTACAGAGCAGGAAGATATGCAGACTCAGAGCAGTGTTTTAGCCACATTTTATTAAAGTAAGTTCTGCAACCTTAGATTTTACTGAAAGGGATTCTGTTAGTTAAAATTATAATTTAATGAATGTGGTTTAGTATTTTTTGTTTTTTTACTCTTTTACAGCAGTTTAAGGAACATTTTTGTATTTTGTTTACTCAAACTTTACACCCAGCAGCTTGCCTCTGTACTGCACACTAATATATAGTCTCACTTTCTGAACTCTCTGTAACTCTGCTGTTTGTATGGATGAGTTGTTATTTGTCAAGAGTAAGCTAGACCAACAGAATGGTAATGTAAAATGAACCAAGGAATTTAGAATGAGTTATAGCAAATATTCTCCATGGCTCCTGTAGCTATAGTATTTCATGTAATACAGTGATTCCTTAGGTGTATGTTGGACAACCCTGATGTAGACAACAAATAATAATTTATTAATGCTCCCATTCATATGTGCTGTTCTGTTTCAGATATTTAAAATAGATTGTAGACTATTAACATTTGATAGTCACTTAAAATATTACTTTAAAATGCAGTGGTCCCTCTCCCCCCCCCCTTGTGTGTGTCTCTCTCTCTATCTATCCATCTCTCTCCTTATCTGTTGTTCTCCCCATGGTCTCTTTCTCTCTCTGTCTCTCTTCCTCCCCCTCTGACTCTATCATCCCTTATGTGTCTCACTAACACTCTGTGTGTGATTGTATCTCTCTCTCTATCTCTAACCCTCTGTGTGTGATTGTGTCTATCTCTCTCTTTCTCTCCCTCTAACCCTCTGTGTGTGATTGTGTCTCTCCCTTTCTCTCTATCTAACCCTCTGCGTGTGATTGTGTCTCTTTCTCTCTCTCTAACCCTCTGTGTGTGATTGTGTCTCTCTTTCTTTCTCTCTCTCTCTAACCCTCTGTGTGTGATTCTCTCTCTCTCTCTTTCTCTCTCTCTCTAACCCTCTGTGTGTGATTCTCTCTCTCTCTTTCTCTCTCTCTCTCTAACCCTCTGTGTGTGATTGTCTGTCTCTCTCTCTCTAACCCTCTGTGTGTGATTGTGTCTCTCTTTCTCTCTCTAACCCTCTGTGTGTGATTGTTTCTCTCTCTCTTTCTCCCTCTCTCTCTCTCTAACCCTCTGTGTGTGATTGTGTCTCTCTGTTTCTCTCTTTCTAACCCTCTGTGTGTGATTGTGTCTCTCTCTCTTTCTCTCTCTAACCCTCTGTGTATGATCGTGTCTCTCTCTCTCTATCTAACCCTCTGTGTGTGATTCTCTCTCTCTCTCTCTCTCTCTCTAACCTTCTGTGTGTGATTGTGTCACTCTTTCTCTAACCCTCTGTGTGTGATTGTGTCTCTCTCTCTTTCTCTCTCTCTAACCCTCTGTGTGTGATTGTGTCTCTCTCTCTTTCTCTCTCTCTAACCCTCTGTGTGTGATTGTGTCTCTCTTTATTTCTCTCTCTCTCTCTAACCCTCTGTGTGTGATTGTGTCTCTCTCTTTCTCTCTCTCTCTAACCCTCTGTGTGTGATTGTTTCTCTCTTTCTCTCTCTCTCTAACCCTCTGTATGTGATTGCGTCTCTCTTTCTCTCTCTCTAACCCTCTGTGTGTGATTGTGTCTCTCTCTCTCTCTCTCTCTCTCTCTCTAACCCCCTGTGTATGATTGTGTCTCTCTCTCTCTTTCTCTCTAACCCTCTGTGTCTCTCTCCCTCTCCCCCCATCTCTCTCTCCCTCTCCCCCCGAGTGCTTTCCTGTGTTTCTGTCTACCTTTTATTTATTTAATTAATGGATTGGTAGTGCCATCTGATGGTGTGGCTTTATTTAAATGGGTGGGGTCAAGCACCCCACCATCTTTAACTTTCACCAGCCGCCACTGGATCAAGACATTTTTATATTTACTGAATAATGAAGGAATCTATAAGCATAATTTGCAGCATTAAAGTAAAAAGTATGTTTTAAACATATATTTTAATGGGCCTGGATTTCTATATCTCATAATCAGAGCAAGCATTTTGTTATCTGGCAAGAGTTTCTGTTACAATCCTTTAGACTAAAATCAGATGTTTACTAAGTTGACCAGTTTTCCAAGACACAATTTAAAGGGACATGAAACCCATATGTTTTCTTTCATGATTTAGAAAGAGCATGCAATTTTAAATAACTTTCCAATTTACATCTATTATCTAATTTTCTTCATTCTTTTGATATCCTTTGTTGAAAATCATATCTAAATATGCTCAGTAGCTGCTGATTGGTGGTTGCACATAGATACCTCATGTGATTGGCTCACCATGTGCATTGCTATTTCTTCAACAAAGGATATCTAAAGAATGAAGGCGTATCCTAGCCACTGCCTCACCAGCCTCTGACGTCACCGCACGTCGGCGTGCCCCCCATGCATAGGTTTGACAGGAGTTTTGGTAAAATACAGCACCAATTTTAGAACTTATCAAAAATAGAACAGTGAAATGTAAAACTTTGGCACAGTAACAGTAAGAAACAAAAACAAACAAGCTCAGTAACAGTAAACATAAGCAAACCCCCTCCCCATAAAAAAAACGCAATGGCAAAAGTAAAAAAAAAATTAAATTTACTAGTGTGTGATACCGCTTGAAGCAGTCCTCAATGCAGAGTCCAGGCTGTCCTGGACAATCAGGACAGTAAAAGGTGGTGTTCCTTCTCTGCCCCCTCTTGGTACAGACTTTTTTTTAGGTTTTTGCTTTGTGGCAGTAGGGGGGATTTTAAAAATAAAATGAGTAGCCCCAACTCTGCTCTCTTCCATCACCGCCCGGGGAGCAGGTGCATCTTGATACAAAATCCCCGAAATGATCTGGAGCTGAAACTGTAAAAAAGTTAGTTTCATTCCGGGGTTTGCTTTTTTGAACAACAAAAAGGCGTTGTGGGTTGCAATCTGTATTAAGTAAATTGCAACCTTTTTGTACCAGGCCCTTGTCCTCCACATAATTAGGTAGGGCTGCAGCAGCTGATCTGCCAGATCAACCCCACCCATATGCCGGTTATAAGCCTTGATGCACACTGGCTTCCTTATGCTCTCAGCTCTGCCACGTACAGAGACCTCCACAGTCCTCTCATTGTGGATGGTGGTAAGAAGGTACACATCCTTCTTGTCTCTGTACTTAAGTGCCAACAGCTCCTCTTGGGGCAGAGCTGAGGTCTCCCCCCTTTGTAGCTGGGTGTGTACAAGTTGTCCTGGGAAACCTGTGAGGTTCTTTTTAATTGTACCACAAGCTACTCTATCAAAGCAATACAGTAGCTTGAACAAAAGGACACTTGTATAAAAATTATCCAAATACAAGTGGTACCCTTTGTTCATTAGGGGTAATATCAGGTCCCAGACAATCTTGCCAGTGGCTATCCTTTCCCTCATACACCCAGAAGCCTGAATATACCCACTAATCACTCTCACAGAGCTTATACACCATTTACTCCATATCTGGAGCACTTAGAAGGAATATACTGCTTGAATCCCAGCCTTCCCTTATACTTCATCAGGGATTCATCCACACATATATTCCTTCCAGGTGTATAAGCCTCTGAAAACCTGGCAGCAAAGTGGGTAATCAGTGGGCGGATTTTATACAGCCTGTCTGGCTGGGGATGCTCCCTAGGGGGGCACAGGCTGTTATTGCTGAAGTGCATGAAATGTAGAATCATTTCATACCTCTTCCTCGACATACTTTGGGAGAAAATGGGGGTAGAGCAAATGGGGCTACTGCTCCAGTAGGAGCGGATGGAGGGTTTCTTTATGATGCCCATCAGCATAGTCAATGCCCAGAATTGTTTAAATTCTGGCACATCGACGGGGGCCCATTGCTGCTTTGCCAAAAAACTGTCAGGCTTTGCAGCATGGAACTGATGGGCATATAAATTAGTTTGGGCGACAATGTTCCCCAATACATCATCGCCTAGAAACACCTCCATAAACTGCTGGGGGCTAAATCCGGCCACATCCGCATTTATGCAAGGATTTGCTGTGAAGGGTGGGATGTCTGGGACATAGAGGCGTCTGACTCTGACGCAAGTATGGCATATGCCTCCTCAGCAGTATATGTTCTCTGTGAAATTATTTATTTTTATCTGTCACAGAGAAAAAAAATACTAAAAGAAAAAAAAATCAACATAAAATTTAAATTTAAATTAACTAAATGGCTCTGATAAGAGCCTTTGGGTCTCACAAAAAATTACTAAAAGAAATTAACCCCTAAAAAAATGCACAGGGCAAAAAAGTGCTTTAGTGCAAGAGCCAGTGATTTATAGTGATCACTGGCAAGCTAGGGGTTAACTAAATGGCTCTGATAAGAGCCTTTGGGTCTCACACAAAATTACTAAAAAAATGAACCCCTAAAAAAATGCACAGAGCAAAAAGGTGCTTTTGTGCAAGAGCCAGTGATTTGCAGTGATCACTGGCAAGCTAGGGGTTAATGGCTATGAAAAGAACCTTTCACCTAGATTTAGAGTTCTGCGTTAGTCGTCAAAAGCAGCATTAAGGGGTCCTAATGCTGCTTTTGGCCGCCCGCTGGTATTTAGAGTCAGCCAGGTAAAGGTGTTCCGCTCACCTTCAA
Organism: Bombina bombina; assembly: GCF_027579735.1. Lineage (NCBI taxonomy): Eukaryota > Metazoa > Chordata > Amphibia > Anura > Bombinatoridae > Bombina > Bombina bombina. The sequence continues at coordinate 948,774,952 of NC_069500.1, read as the reverse complement.
GCCCCGACTTTTCCATACCGCAGATCCCCTTACGCCAATTGCGTATCCTATCTTTTCAATGGGATCTTCCTAACGCCGGTATTTAGAGTCTTGGCTGAAGTGAGCGGTAGACCCTCTACCGACAAGACTCCTAACGCCCATGGAAGGCTGTAGTTAAGAGCTTTATGGGCTAACACCGGTATATAAAGCTCTTAACTACTGTGCTCTAAAGTACACTAACACCCATAAACTACCTATGTACCCCTAAACCGGGATCCCCCCACATCACCACCACTATAATAAATATTTGTAACCCCTAATCTGCCGACCGCACATCGCCGCCACCTACATTATCCCTATGAACCCCTAATCTGCTGCCCATAACATCGCCGACACCTACATAAAATTTATTAACCCCTAATCTGCCCCCCCCCCAACATCGCCGACACCTAACTTCAAGTATTAACCCCTAATCTGCCGACCGGACCTCGCCGCTACTTTAATAAATGTATTAACCCCTAAAGCTAAGTCTAACCTTAACCCTAACACCCCCCTAAGTTAAATATAATTTTAATCTAATGAAATAAATTAACTCGTATTAACTAAAGTATTCCTATTTAAAACTAAATACTTACCTGTAAAATAAACCCTAATATAGCTACAATATAACGAATAATTATATTGTAGCTATTTTAGGATTTATATTTATTTTACAGGCAACTTTGTATTTATTTTTACTAGGTACAATAGCTATTAAATAGTTATTAACTACTTAATAGCTACCTAGTTAAAATAATTACAAAATTACCTGTAAAATAAATCCTAACCTAAGTTACAATTAAACCTAACACTACACTATCATTAAATTAATTGAATAAATGAACTACCAATACAATTAAATAAACTAAACTAAATTACAAAAAAAACACTAGATTACAGAAAATAAAAAAATATTACAAGAATGTTAAACTAATTACACCTAATCTAAGCCCCCTAATAAAAAATAATAATAATAATAATAATAATAATAATAATAATAATAATAAAAGTCCCTACCCTATTCTACATTACAAAGTAATCAGCTCTTTTACCAGCCCTTAAAAGGGCTTTTTGCGGGGCATGCCCCAAAGTAATCAGCTCTTTTGCCTGTAAAAAAAAATACAACCCCCCCCAACATTAAAACCCACCACCCACATACCCCTACTCTAACCCACCTAAACCCCCTTAAATAAACCTAACACTACCCCCCTGAAGATCTCCCTACCTTGAGTCGTCTTCACCCAGCCGCGCTGAAGTCTTCATCCGATGGGGCAGAAGAGGACATCCAGACTGGCAGAAGTCTTCATCCTATCCGGGCAGAAGAGGACCAGCAGACATCTTCATCCAAGCAGCATCTTCTATCTTCATCCATCCGGAGCGGAGCCATCTTCTTCCCAGCCGACGCGGATCCATCCTCTTCAACCGACGCCTACTCGCCGAATGAAGGTTCCTTTAAATGACGTCATCCAAGATGGCGTCCCTCGAATTCTGATTGGCTGATAGGATTCTATCAGCCAATCGGAATTAAGGTAGGAAAAATCTGATTGGCTGATTCAATCAGCCAATCAGATACAATTTCAATCCGATTGGCTGATCCAATCAGCCAATCAGATTGAGCTTGCATTCTATTGGCTGTTCTGATCATTCTATTGGCTGTTTAGGGGACTGAATTATCATTGCCTGGCAGACATATTACGCTGTAGCGTATCATGTTCACCAGACCTCGCTGAATGCCAACAGCATATGCTGTCAGCATTTAACATTGTACAAGCAGTTCTGGTGAACTGCTTGTGCAATGCCACCCCTTAAAATTTGTGGGCAATCGGCCGCTAGCAGAGGGTGTCAATCAACCCGATCATATAGGATCAGGCGGATTGATGTCCACAGCCTCAGAGCAGGTGGACCAGTTAAGGAGCAGCGGTCTTAAGATCGCTGCTTCATAACTGCTGTTTCCGGCGAGCCTGAAGGCTTGTGCAGAAACAGAGGCATCAGGGGCCGTTCGGCCCTTGTTAAATCTGCCCCATAGCATTAAACATATATGTAAGTGCATCGGAGTCCTTTTGCAGTTAAAGGGATACTAAACCCAAATGTTTTCTTTAATGATAAAGATAGAGCAGCAATTTTAAGTAACTTTCTAACTTACTCCTATAATCAATTTTTCTTTGTTCTCTTGCTATCTTTATATAAAAAGCAGGAATTTAAAATTAGAAACCAGCCCATTTTAGGTTCAACACCATGGATAGTGCTTGCTTATTGGTGGCTACATTAAGCAAACCAATAAGCAAGCGTAACCCAGGTTCTCCACCAAAATGGGCCGGCTCTTAAGCTTTACATTCCTGCATTTTTAAATAAAGATAGCAAGAGAACAAAGAAAAATTTATAATAGGAGTAAATTAGAAAGTTGTTTGAAATTGCATGCTCTATCTGAATCATTAAAGAAAAAAATTGGGTTTAGTGTCCCAAATGAAATATGAAAAACATATTTATGCAATATTCATATTTAATAATGGTTTTAACTATGTATGTACTGTAAATATTTCACATGCAATATTCTGCACATAGCAGAATATGTTCTACGTATTTCTAAATAGATACTTCTATATATATATCTGTATACATCTATACCTTTATATAATCATTCATGTATGTATATTGTACATAATAAAACATATATATATATGAATAAATAGAACATATTCTGCAATGTGCAGAATATTGGAATGTGAAATATTTATATTTTCATACCGGGTTAGCACACATGAAAATATGCGATTGGGTTTGAGCGTGAGTTTGTTTTTTCTCTCACTTTTTTAGCTCCATTGACCTCTATGGGGGAATAGGTTTGCACATGTGAGATATTGTAAGTTTGACGTCTTGTGCTTGTCAAGTTAGCGGGCGAGCGAAAACGGTTTACTTTTAACTTATAATACGATCACAGCCCAACGAGTGCAAAAAGCTTACTTCTAGCACAGTGAATGCTCTAACAAGACCGCTAAATAATGCTCCGCTTGTAATCTGGCCTTTTATGGGGAATTTTATTTTAAAGGGACAGTAAAGTGCTTTATGGCAGCAGTGGTTTGCCAACAAAGCTACAAATAATGTTTTAAAACGCTGCTGCCATAGAGTACTAAACACACGTGCACACTCTTGAGCTCTTATGAGCCTACCTAGGCCTAGATTTGGAGTTTGGCGTTAGCCGTTAAAACCAGCGTTAGAGGCTCCTAACGCTGGTTTTAGGCTACCTCCGGTATTTGGAGTCACTCAAAATAGGGTCTAACGCTCACTTTTCAGCCGCGACTTTTCCATACCGCAGATCCCCTTACGTAAATTGCGTATCCTATCTTTTCAATGGGATCTTTCTAACTCCGGTATTTAGAGTCGTGTCTGAAGTGAGCGTTAGACATCTAACGACAAAACTCCAGCCGCAGGAAAAAAGTCAGTAGTTAAAAGCTTTCTGGGCTAACGCCGGTTTATAAAGCTCTTAACTACTGTACTCTAAAGTACACTAACACCCATAAACTACCTATGTACCCCTAAACCGAGGTCCCCCCACATCGCCGCCACTCGATTAAATTTTTTTAACCCCTAATTTGCCGACCGCCACCTACGTTATACTTATGTACCCCTAATCTGCTGCCCCTAACACCTCCGACCCCTGTATTATATTTATTAACCCCTAACCTGCCCCCCACAACGTCGCCTCCACCTACCTACACTTATTAACCCCTAATCTGCCGACCGCAAAGCGCCGCCACCTACGTTATCCTTATGGACCCCTAATCTGCTGCCCCTAACACCGCCGACCCCTATATTATATTTATTAACCCCTAATCTGCCCCCCACAACGTCGCAACCAGCTACCTACACTTATTAACCCCTAATCTGCCGACCGGAGCTCACCGCTATTCTAATAAATGTATTAACCCCTAAAGCTAAATCGAAACCCTAACACTAACACCCCCCTAAATTAAATATAATTTTAATCTAACAAAATTAATTAACTCTTATTAAATAAATTATTCCTATTTAAAGATAAATACTTTAAATAAATCCTAATATAGCTACAATATAAATTATAAATACATTGTAGCTATTTTAGGATTAATATTTATTTGACAGGCAACTTTGTAATTATTTTAACCAGGTACAATAGCTATAAAATAGTTAAGAACTATTTAATAGCTACCTAGTTAAAATAATTACAAAATTACCTGTAAAATAAATCCTAACCTAAGTTACAATTAAACCTAACACTATACTATCATTAAATTAATTAAATAAAATACCTACAATTACCTACAATTAAACCTAACACTACACTATCAATAAATAAATTAAATACAATTCCTACAAATAACTACAATGAAATAAACTAACTAAAGTACAAAAAATAAAAAAGAACTAAGTTACAAGAAATAAAAAAATATTTACAAACATAAGAAAAATATTACAACAATTTTAAACTAATTACACCTACTCTAAGCCCCCTAATAAAATAACAAAGACCCCCAAAATAAAAAATTCCCTACCCTATTCTAAATTACTAAAGTTCAAAGCTCTTTTACCTTACCAGCCCTGAACAGGGCCCTTTGCGGGGCATGCCCCAAGAAGTTCAGCTCTTTTGCCTGTAAAAAAAAAAAAACATACAATACCCCCCCCCAACATTACAACCCACCACTCACATACCCCTAATCTAACCCAAACCCCCCTTAAATAAACCTAACACTAAGCCCCTGAAGATCTTCCTACCTTATCTTCACCATACCAGGTTCACCGATCCGTCCTGAAGAGCTCCTCCGATGTCCTGATCCAAGCCCAAGCGGGGGGCTGAAGAGGTCCATGATCCGGCTGAAGTCTTCATCCAAGCGGGAGCTGAAGAGGTCCATGATCCGGATGAAGTCTTCTATCAACGGCATCTTCAATCTTCTTTCTTCGGGAGCCATCATCTTCCATCCGACGCGGAACATCCTCTTCTCCCGACGCCTACTAGCCGAATGATGGTTCCTTTCAGGGATGTCATCCAAGATGGCGTCCCTCGAATTCCGATTGGCTGATAGGATTCTATCAGCCAATCGGAATTAAGGTAGGAATATTCTGATTGGCTGATGGAATCAGCCAATCAGAATCAAGTTCAATCCGATTGGCTGATCCAATCAGCCAATCAGATTGAGCTCGCATTCTATTGGCTGATCAGAAAAGCCAATAGAATGCGAGCTCAATCTGATTGGCTGATTGGATCAGCCAATCAGATTGAACTTGATTCTGATTGGCTGATTCCATCAGCCAATCAGAATATTCCTACCTTAATTCCGATTGGCTGATAGAATCCTATCAGCCAATCGGAATTCGAGGGACGCCATCTTGGATGACGTCCCTTAAAGGAACTGTCATTCGGCTAGTAGGCGTCGGGAGAAGAGGATGTTCCATGTCGGATGGAAGATGATGGCTCCCGAAGAAAGAAGATTGAAGATGCCGTTGATAGAAGACTTCATCCGGATCATGGACCTCTTCAGCTCCCGCTTGGATGAAGACTTCAGCCGGATCATGGACCTCTTCAGCCCCCCTGCTTGGGCTTGGATCAGGACATCGGAGGAGCTCTTCAGGACGGATCGGTGAACCTGGTATGGTGAAGATAAGGTAGGAAGATCTTCAGGGGCTTAGTGTTAGGTTTATTTAAGGGGGGTTTGGGTTAGATTAGGGGTATGTGGGTGGTGGGTTGTAATGTTGGGGGGGGGTATTGTATGTTTTTTTTTTTTTACAGGCAAAAGAGCTGAACTTCTTGGGGCATGCCCCGCAAAGGGCCCTGTTCAGGGCTGGTAAGGTAAAAGAGCTTTGAACTTTAGTAATTTAGAATAGGGTAGGGAATTTTTTATTTTGGGGGTCTTTGTTATTTTATTAGGGGGCTTAGAGTAGGTGTAATTAGTTTAAAATTGTTGTAATATTTTTCTTATGTTTGTAAATATTTTTTTATTTTTTGTAACTTAGTTCTTTTTTATTTTTTGTACTTTAGTTAGTTTATTTCATTGTAGTTATTTGTAGGAATTGTATTTAATTTATTTATTGATAGTGTAGTGTTACGTTTAATTGTAGGTAATTGTAGGTATTTTATTTAATTAATTTAATGATAGTATAGTGTTAGGTTTAATTGTAACTTAGGTTAGGATTTATTTTACAGGTAATTTTGTAATTATTTTAACTAGGTAGCTATTAAATAGTTCTTAACTATTTAATAGCTATTGTACCTGGTTAAAATAATTACAAAGTTGCCTGTCAAATAAATATTAATCCTAAAATAGCTATAATATAATTATAATTTATATTGTAGCTATATTAGGATTTATTTTACAGGTAAGTATTTAGCTTTAAATAGGAATAATTTATTTAATAAGAGATAATTAATTTCGTTAGATGTAAATTATATTTAACTTAGGGGGGTGTTAGTGTTAGGGTTAGACTTAGCTTTAGATGTTAATCCATTTATTAGAATAGCGGTGAGCTCCAGTCGGCAGATTAGGGGTTAATAATTGAAGTTAGGTGTCGGCGATGTTAGGGAGGGCAGATTAGGGGTTAATACTATTTATTATAGGGTTAGTGAGGCGGATTAGGGGTTAATAACTTTATTATAGTAGCGCTCAGGTCCGGTCGGCAGATTAGGGGTTAATAAGTGTAGGCAGGTGGAGGCGACGTTGTGGGGGGCAGATTAGGGGTTAATAAATATAATATAGGGGTCGGCGAAGTTAGGGCAGCAGATTATGGGTACATAGGGATAATGTAAGTAGCGTCGGTTTACGGAGCGGCAGATTAGGGGTTAATAATAATATGCAGGGGTCAGCGATAGCGGCAGCGTCAGATTAGGGGTTAATAAGTGTAAGGCTAGGGGTGTTTAGACTCGGGGTACATGTTAGGGTGTTAGGTGCAGACGTAGGAAGTGTTTCCCCATAGCAAACAATGGGGCTGCGTTAGGAGCTGAACGCGGCTTTTTTCAGCTCAATCAGCCCCATTGTTTTCTATGGGAGAATCGTGCACAAGCACGTTTTTGAGGCTGGCCGCTTGCGTAAGCAACTCTGGTATCGAGAGGTGAAGCTGCGTTAAAAATGCTCTACGCTCCTTTTTTGGAGCCTTTATGTGGACTCTCAATACCAGAGTTATATTTATGGTGCGGCCAGAAAAAATCCGGCGTTAGCTACGCGGGTCGTTACCGACAAAACTCCAAATCTAGGCCCTAGTTTCTTCAATAAAAGATACAAAGCTAACAAAACAAATTTGATAACAGAAGTAAATTGGAAATTTGTTAAAAATGTCATGCTCTTTCTAAATCATGAAATTTTAATTTTGACTTTACTGTCTCTTTAAGTTCAGTTATAATGTTTACTAATTATATGTAATATTGCTGTTTTATAATATATATACAGGGAGTGCAGAATTATTAGGCAAATGAGTATTTTGACCACATCATCCTCTTTATGCATGTTGTCTTACTCCAAGCTGTATAGGCTCGAAAGCCTACTACCAATTAAGCATATTAGGTGATGTGCATCTCTGTAATGAGAAGGAGTGTGGTCTAATGACATCAACACCCTATATCAGGTGTGCATAATTATTAGGCAACTTCCTTTCCTTTGGCAAAATGGGTCAAAAGAATGACTTGACAGGCTCAGAAAAGTCAAAAATAGTGAGATATCTTGCAAAGGGATGCAGCACTCTTAAAATTGCAAAGCTTCTGAAGCGTGATCATCGAACAATCAAGCGTTTTTTTTCAAAATAGTCAACAGGGTCGCAAGAAGCGTGTGGAAAAACCAAGGCGCAAAATAACTGCCCATGAACTGAGAAAAGTCAAGCGTGCAGCTGCCACCAGTTTGGCCATATTTCAGAGCTGCAACATCACTGGAGTGCCCAAAAGCACAAGGTGTGCAATACTCAGAGACATGGCCAAGGTAAGAAAGGCTGAAAGACGACCACCACTGAACAAGACACACAAGCTGAAACGTCAAGACTGGGCCAAGAAATATCTCAAGACTGATTTTTCTAAGGTTTTATGGACTGATGAAATGAGAGTGAGTCTTGATGGGCCAGATGGATGGGCCCGTGGCTGGATTGGTAAAGGGCAGAGAGCTCCAGTCCGACTCACACGCCAGCAAGGTGGAGGTGGAGTACTGGTTTGGGCTGGTATCATCAAAGATGAGCTTGTGGGGCCTTTTCGGGTTGAGGATGGAGTCAAGTTCAACTCCCAGTCCTACTGCCAGTTTCTGGAAGACACCTTCTTCAAGCAGTGGTACAGGAAGAAGTCTGCATCCTTCAAGAAAAACATTATTTTCTAGCAGGACAATGCTCCATCACACGCGTCCAAGTACTCCACAGCGTGGCTGGCAAAAAAGGGTATAAAAGAAGAAAATCTAATGACATGGCCTCCTTGTTCACCTGATCTGAACCCCATTGAGAACCTGTGGTCCATCATCAAATGTGAGATTTACAAGGAGGGAAAACAGTACACCTCTCTGAACAGTGTCTGGGAGGCTGTGGTTGCTGCTGCACGCAATGTTGATGGTGAACAGATCAAAACACTGACAGAATCCATGGATGGCAGGCTTTTGAGTGTCCTTGCAAAGAAAGGTGGCTATATTGGTCACTGATTTGTTTTTGTTTTGTTTTTGAATGTCAGAAATGTATATTTGTGAATGTTGAGATGTTATATTGGTTTCACTGGTAAAAATAAATAATTGAAATGGGTATATATTTGTTTTTTGTTAAGTTGCCTAATAATTATGCACAATAATAGTCACCTGCACACACAGATATCCCCCTAAAATAGCTAAAACTAAAAACAAACTAAAAACTACTTCCAAAACTATTCAGCTTTGATATTAATGAGTTTTTTGGGTTCATTGAGAACATGGTTGTTGTTCAATAATAAAATGAATCCTCAAAAATACAACTTGCCTAATAATTCTGCACTCCCTGTATATAATATAGGTTATACCATAAGGTCCTGGCAGGGTATTGCTGAGTAACATTATTTAAGATATATATATATATATATATAAAAATCCAAATCCTCATGAAGAAATCCGACGTTTCGGGGACCGGACCGGACCCTTTATCAAATGATATGCATATTTGTCTTGTATCATTTGATAAAAGGTCCGGTCCGGTACCCGAAACGTCATGATTACTATGTAATAAACATTTTGTATTATATCTTCACAAGCCCAAGGAGTGCTTTCTTCATGAGGATTTGGATTAAAGGATTGTTAGCACCGTGGCTATTGTTAATGGATGAGGAGTGCATATCTTATTAGAACTTTATATATATACTGTATATATCCAGTATATATATATATATATATATATATTATATATATATATATATATATATATATATATATATATATATATATATATATATATATATATATATATATATATATATAGCAAGTAAACATGAAGCACTCCAAAGGTCTTGTATTATGGTTACTTTTATTGTGAACGTTTTCGGGCATAAATTAGCCCATCCTCAGATTTACAAAGTTACTTTGTAAGTCTGAGGACGGGCTAATTTATGCCCGAAAACGTTCACAATAAAAGTGACCATAATACAAGACCTTTGGAGTGCTTCATGTTTACTTGCTATTGTTTTTTTTGATATAGCACCCAAGGCGGATATGTATTAAATCTGGAGTGCACTTTGCTTTATACTAATATATATATATATATGAAAGAGTATGAGACAAGACAAGCGCCCAGGGGCACACTTCGTGTAATACGTTCAGATCATTTACTTATAATATAGCAGTGGGAAAAATCCGCTCTCACCTGGTTCAACCTCAACTTATGAGGTATGCAAAAAGCACTTCTGTTAGTGTACTCTCAGCTCTTGTAGTCCTACTGCGTGTCCTCAGGTCTCCAGTAAATCCGTGGAGTCTGCAGCGTATCCCTGGAACTCTGCAACCTTTATTTAAAGGGGACTAGGGCATAGGAGTGAGGTGAAGTGTACTGATTTGAAATATACACAACTACCAATTGATAAAGATAAAAACAGGTGTTTATTTATATACATAAAATAGCGTTTAGCAGTGCAGAATAAAAAACCCCTACAAGAGTTTGTTTTGTAGGCAGAGAGAAAATGTTCCTCGTATTGAAGAATATCACTATAGAGCTGTAGTCATACAGGTGTTCAGTCCAGCATGCAAGGCTAGAAACACGAGTGGCTAATGCGCTCTACTATACATAAACATAAAATCAAGAAAGGAGCACCAAAGGATATTCGCAGATCTGCTTTATATAAATTCATTATAAAGCAGTCCAATCCTTTATGCAGCTCTGTGTAGATGTGTGAGCACAGCGTGCAATGTCAGCGTGTGGCGGGGGCGGAGCCTAACGCGTTTCGTAACCAATGGGTTACTTCATCAGAGGTATGGGCCGCCCCCCAACCTAGATATATTTATACGCATTAGTGAGGCTGATTTGCCTCTTGAGTGCCCCTCTATCGCCATTTTGAATGAGGGCACATACAACAGGAATGTAAATCCATTTGCCCTCATTCAAAATGGCGATAGAGGGGCACTCAAGAGGCAAATCAGCCTCACTATATAAATATATCTAGGTTGGGGGGCGGCCCATACCTCTGATGAAGTAACCCATTGGTTATGAAACGCATTAGGCTCTGCCCCCCGCCACACGCTGACATTGCACGCTGTGCTCACACATCTACACGGAGCTGCATAAAGGATTGGACTGCTTTATAACGAATTTATATAAAGCAGATCTGCGAATATCCTTTGGTGCTCCTTTCTTGATTTTATGTTTATGTATAGTAGAGCGCATTAGCCACTCGTGTTTCTAGCCTTGCATGCTGGACTGAACACCTGTATGACTACAGCTCTATAGTGATATTCTTCAATACGAGGAACATTTTCTCTCTGCCTACAAAACAAACTCTTGTAGGGGTTTTTTATTCTGCACTGCTAAACGCTATTTTATGTATATAAATAAACACCTGTTTTTATCTTTATCAATTGGTAGTTGTGTATATTTCAAATCAGTACACTTCACCTCACTCCTATGCCCTAGTCCCCTTTAAATAAAGGTTGCAGAGTTCCAGGGATACGCTGCAGACTCCACGGATTTACTGGAGACCTGAGGACACGCAGTAGGACTACAAGAGCTGAGAGTACACTAACAGAAGTGCTTTTTACATACCTCATAAGTTTAGGTTGAACCAGGTGAGAGCGGATTTTTCCCACTGCTATATTATAAGTAAATGATCTGAACGTATTACACGAAGTGTGCCCCTGGGCGCTTGTCTTGTCTCATACTCTTTCAGATTTCTAAGAGGAACCTCGCCCCGCGGGGGATCATTCTTCTTCTCTCAGACGAGCAGCCTACTTCTCCATAGCACACAGGAACCAGTATTGTGGATATTAATGAACAATACATATCCATAGACTTGCCACATTTGACTGAATGAGACTGTTTTCTGTTTAACCTGCAAGTGTCTTGTGTACACATATATTTTCCAGTAGTGGATGGGAAGATATATTAAGATTAACAGCATACTCATACACTTCTAGCGCTGATCTCTATAATCTCTATTATATATATATATATATATATATATATATATATATATATATATATATATATATATATATATATATATATATATATATATATATATAGGGAGTGCAGAATTATTAGGCAAGTTGTATTTTTGAGGATTAATTTTATTATTGAACAGCAACCATGTTCTCAATGAACCCAAAAAACTCATTAATATCAAAGCTGAAAAGTTTTGGAAGTAGTTTTTATTTTGTTTTTAGTTATAGCTATTTTAGGGGGATATCTGTGTGTGCAGGTGACTATTACTGTGCATAATTATTAGGCAACTTAACAAAAAACAAATATATACCCATTTCAATTATTTATTTTTACCAGTGAAACCAATATAACATCTCAACATTCACAAATATACATTTCTGACGTTCAAAAACAAAACAAAAACAAATCAGTGACCAATATAGCCACCTTTCTTTGCAAGGACACTCAAAAGCCTGCCATCCATGGATTCTGTCAGTGTTTTGATCTGTTCACCATCAACATTGCGTGCAGCAGCAACCACAGCCTCCCAGACACTGTTCAGAGAGGTGTACTGTTTTCCCTCCTTGTAAATCTCACATTTGATGATGGACCACAGGTTCTCAATGGGGTTCAGATGAAGTGAACAAGGAGGCCATGTCATTAGATTTTCTTCTTTTATACCCTTTCTTGCCAGCCACGCTGTGGAGTACTTGGACGCGTGTGATGGAGCATTGTCCTGCATGAAAATCATGTTTTTCTTGAAGGATGCAGACTTCTTCCTGTACCACTGCTTGAAGAAGGTGTCTTCCAGAAACTGGCAGTAGGACTGGGAGTTGAGCTTGACTCCATCCTCAACCCGAAAAGGCCCCACAAGCTCATCTTTGATGATACCAGCCCAAACCAGTACTCCACCTCCACCTTGCTGGCGTCTGAGTCGGACTGGAGCTCTCTGCCCTTTACCAATCCAGCCACGGGCCCATCCATCTGGCCCATCAAGACTCACTCTCATTTCATCAGTCCATAAAACCTTAGAAAAATCAGTCTTGAGATATTTCTTGGCCCAGTCTTGACGTTTCAGCTTGTGTGTCTTGTTCAGTGGTGGTCGTCTTTCAGCCTTTCTTACCTTGGCCATGTCTCTGAGTATTGCACACCTTGTGCTTTTGGGCACTCCAGTGATGTTGCAGCTCTGAAATATGGCCAAACTGGTGGCAAGTGGCATCTTGGCAGCTGCACGCTTGACTTTTCTCAGTTCATGGGCAGTTATTTTGCGCCTTGGTTTTTCCACACGCTTCTTGCGACCCTGTTGACTATTTTGAATGAAACGCTTGATTGTTCGATGATCACGCTTCAGAAGCTTTGCAATTTTAAGAGTGCTGCATCCCTCTGCAAGATATCTCACTATTTTTTACTTTTCTGAGCCTGTCAAGTTCTTCTTTTGACCCATTTTGCCAAAGGAAAGGAAGTTGCCTAATAATTATGCACACCTGATATAGGGTGTTGATGTCATTAGACCACACCCCTTCTCATTACAGAGATGCACATCACCTAATATGCTTAATTGGTAGTAGGCTTTTGAGCCTATACAGCTTGGAGTAAGACAACATGCATAAAGAGGATGATGTGGTCAAAATACTCATTTGCCTAATAATTCTGCACTCCCTGTGTATATATATATATATATATATATATATATATATATATATATATATATATATATATATATATATATATATATATAAAATACATTATATAGATAATTAATTTATATTAAAATATTAACCCTGGGTACAAATGTTTGACATTGTAAAATACATGTCCTTTTATCAATGAGACTGAACAGACCAGACCTCCTGCTGTTCAGGCCCTCACTAACCAAGATTTCTATGTAATACATTTATCCCAAGTAGTAAGGATGTCACATCTTTAGAATCTTTATTTACACCTTTTCTCCATAAGATGGGGACCTCAAAGGAATTGCCCTTCAAATAAACTTCCTGCATTGGCAATGGGGGATAAAGTTAACTGACAATGGACCTTCTGTAGTCAGGGAGCCCTTATGTATGAACCTAGAAACAAATTTCAGGAAAGGTGGCCATTCACACTTCAGTGCAAATTGGCACACAGACCTTAGACTCTATGGGCAGATTTGCATTGTGTGAGTTTGGCAGTTTAGGGGTTAATAGTTTTATTAGGATTATTGCAAAAGCCTTAATAAACTATTATCCCCTAATCCGCCATTCACCCCTAATCTGACAAACCCACACAACGCAATAATCCTAATAAAACTATTAACCCCTAAACTGCCAAACTCACACAACACAAAAAACTAATTAAATTACTAAGCCACCTAACCTAAATTAAAAATACTAAGTTACAAACAATTAAAATAAAAAAGCTAACATTACTTAAAAATAAAAAAACTAATGTTAAATTAATCTAAGATTATGGGCATTGCCCTAAATTAAACAGCGCTTTTGCATTTAAAAAAAAATTTAAGTCGCCCCCTGACTGTAAAACCCCCACCCACCAAACCCCCCAAAATAAATAAACCTAACACTAAAAAAAACTAAACTACCCATTGCCCCTAAGGGGGCATTTGTATGGGCATTGCCCTTAAAAGGGCATTCAGCTCTTTTTCAAAGGCCCAATAAAACCCTAATCTAAAAAAAAAAAAAAATTTAAAACAGCCTAAGTCTAACCCCCAGATAGGTACTCACGGTTCCTGAAGTCCGGCACTGGTCTTCATCCAGCGGCGACCTCTTCTATCTTCTTCCAGGAACAATTTGGCGTGGAATGGAGGGCGGAACTGAAGACCGGTGACCGCGGAACTGAAGACCGGCGACAACAGAACTGAAGAAAGGCGACTGCGGAGCCATGGAGTGTGGAGATCCTCTTCATACGATCATCGCCGCACACTGAGGATTGAATTCAAGGTATGCGTTTAAATATGGGGTACCTTGAATTCCTATTGGCTGATTTGATTCTTCAAATTCAAATCAGCCAATAGGATGAGAGCTACTGAAATCCTATTGGCTGTTCAAATCAGCCAATAATATTTAAGTAGCTCTCATCCTAATGACTGATTAATACTTTTATTAGGTAGTTTGCGATGTTGGAGTTGACAGATTTAGGGGTTAATACTTTTACTAGGTAGATCGCGATGTGGGTGAATGGCGGATTAGGGGTTAATAGTTTAATTATGCATATTGCGTTGAGGGGGGTTGTCGGTTTTATTTATTAATACTTTTATTATTAGTTTTGATGTGGATTTGATGGCGGATATAGGAGGTTTATGTGTCGGGTTTAATTTTGGGAGGCAGTTAGACTTTAACTGAATATTTTATTTTTTATTTTTTATTTTATTAGGGGCTGGCAGTTTCTAAAGTGCTGTAAGTAATTTGTATTTACGCTCATTTCTGGACATCGCTAGTTTATCCGACTTACGGCACTTTATGTAATACCTAGATGTGCGAGGTGAAATTAGGGGCAGCTTTGGTTTCAGCAGTTGCGCTGAAGCCTGCGCCGTATATGTAATCTCACCCTATGTCAGCTTCAAATGCCCTGGGTATTATAGGGGGATGTTAAAAGTTAAAGTTATTTTTCTTTGTTTCAGGAATCTAGTTTGAAAATGAGGTTTTGAAACAAATACATATTCAATAAGTTATCCTATTAATATATCATAGATAGGAGTCCATACTTTTAATTATTAAAAAATGTGCCATGATGGAGTGGAATATATATATATATATATATATATATATATTTATTGAATATTCAATGATTATAATGCTCATATATATCTGTCATGAATTCTATTGCAGGTATGTATGAAATATAGGGATATGCTCAAAAATGCAATGTAATACCAGGATATTAAATGCTATGATTCTATGAAGGGCAAATAAATAAGAATATAATTACTTATTAATATGGCAATATGATTAATCACATCAGACTGCTACTTAGAGAAGATATTATGATATAAAATAGAAGGAAATATATATATCATATGTCTATATATAAATATTTTAAATATATACCCATGTTTGGACTTGTAAATACGTGCTCAGTTAGATTAGATGGGCCATGTATTGAACATATAGTTAATTAAAGGTAGGAAATTATGAGTGCAATAATAGATTATATATATATATATATATATATATATATATATATATATATATATATATATCCTGTAATTGAGAAACAGAATATTTTAATGTACATGTCTCATTCCCGTTCCTATTGTTGTTCCCCCAATGGGCTAAAACCAGTACTACAGCCAAAAGGTTTGACTGTTAGGAGTGGCAATCCCAGTAGCCATTGAGAGATACGTGAATATTCAAATTCTATTGAATGATTAAGAAATGGGGAAGAGTGGGTCTCTGACAAAAGCTCTTTGCACAGAGAGAGAGGGGCCTTTGCTAAAAAAATTTTTTTTTTTGTGACTGACTGAGCCTTGCCTGTTGTCCTTGTTGCAGTCCTGCCTTGCTGCCATTTTGCTTACCGAGGAACGCGAGTGTGCGAACACAGTTTTCTGTAAGACAAATCCTGTTGGGACCTTCTTTCTGGATAAGAGATTATTGGGCTTATTTCTCGTCCAAACCTAGTGCAATATTTCCCCACGAATGACAATAGAGTTATCTGGAACATTGAACTCTCTTATTGGTTACTGGTAATGTATTAACGGTTGTTTTATATTTTTAATCTTTTAAATCAAAGGTATTCTATAGCTATAATTAAACTGTAGCTGTGATTTGTAAGTGTTTGGAACAAAAGGAAGTCTGAACCTCCAAAAATTGTATACATAGATAGCACTCAAATTCCCTTTATGTGTGATATTAGACTGAGTGGCAAGTGGCGGATAAAAAAAACTAGATAAATTAAAATATAACTTTTATTGGGACTTTAAAAATAATGGCAAGACAATACATTTAAAAATACAGGAACATAAAATAACTTAAATCAGGACAAGAACAGCAACGACTGACCTGTCCAATTAAAGGTTACTCTTGGATAAACCCTGCATAATGGAATTATTAGCTAGTCTTATTGGTGTATAGACCTAGGATGTCGTATTAATCCATAGTCCTCAGACTACTTGTCTAATAATTATATCTCAATAGTGAGACAAGGAAATTCCTAATGGTGGCTATAGGTCAGATATAGTGATCAGATTAAATGTCCACATGCAATAATTTAGTGGTTATGGTATATTGTGATATACCATGTACAAATAATCAGATTTTGTGGTATCATATATGGAATACAATTCAACGTTTGCATGAATTTATTGGTATTGTAAACACTATTTAAATAAATTCGTCATGAATAAAGCCATTCCACTTGATCAATAAATTTGTCATGAATAAAGCTATTCCACTTGATCAATAGGATATAAGATGTGAATAGTGTTTATCTAAATATTTTTCCACTATTGTTGTTTGATAGCAGATATACTCTTAAATTTACAAGGTCTAGTGTTAAATCCCGTTGATAATCACAGGAATTCACTGTTATTGTGCCCATAGAATGCAATGACTTAGCACTATAACTAGTTAATAACCAAGGTAAGTACGACAACATTCCCCTGATTGAGGGTTAGCTGAAATAAGTAATGGTGGATATGCACAAAGAATTGTTTTTATAATTCTATATATCTCTATTAAAAGTTATTGCCACATATAAACACACCCTATATGGATATGTTAAACTTTTTAGCATCAAATATAGCCAGAGTAAGAATTAAACGCTCTGTGCGTGTTAGATATGTACCGGTAGTACTAATTATCAGTAATCTGCTACTCAATTATATTCAAATGCATATTTGACTTGTCAGTTTCCTTTCTGACCATATTCAAACCATATTATTCCCAGACTCAACCGAGTAATAACAAGGTACTTATTATAAATAGCAATATAGTTGCTGCCTGTCCCTATGCGTAACCACAAATAATGATTTTAACAACCAGCTGCTTAGGTCTGCATAGTTCATCTAAATCATGACACTACAGGCTATAAGAAGTCAAAGTTAAATAATTTTAGTATTGCTTTTAAGTTAAGTTCTTGCTAAGTTAAAACAACAAATATACGGAGCCCATTAACTCCCAACCTCCCCTGAATATAATTGAGGAGCAGATTACTTATAATTAGTACTACCGGTACATATTGTTTAATTCTTACTCTGGATATATTTGATGCTAAAAAGTTTAACATATCCATATAGGGTGTGTTTATATGTGGCAATAACTTTTAATAGAGATATATAGAATTATAAAAACAATTCTTTGTGCATATCCACGCGCGTGCAATTTCTGTCCGAGGACTGGATTCTGATTTGATTATCAGTTGAAGAAGAAGGCAGTACGTAATAGTGGGGGGAGTTCGGCATCCATATTGAGCGGGTATTAGAGTAGTTAGCGCCGCTGATTAGGACAGAAGCAAGGCGGCAAGGGAGGAGGGGTATAGTGTAGGCGGACCTCCGTTTTTTTATTTACAATATCAAAACCTGTTACAGTAAGTGTTGAATGTCCCTTTAAGTAAGAATGAGTGCTATAATAGCCCCTATCTTTCCTTTCTTTTTCTTTGAATATCAATAGATCAACAGATGCAATATACATTTGATAGATACGAATTACATAGATCAATAGATGCAATATACATTTGATAGATACGAATTACATAGATCAATAGATGCAATATACATTTGATAGATACAAATTACATAGATCAATAGATGCAATATACATTTGATAGATACGAATAACATAGATCAACAGATGCAATATATATTTGATAGATACGAATTACATAGATCAATTGATGCAATATACATTTGATAGATACAAATTACATAGATCAATAGATGCAATATAAATTTGATAGATAAGATTGATAATTAGATAGATTTGATAGATAAATAGATCGATTTGATAGATATATAATTTCCCAGACAGAGAATTACAAAGACGTGCGGTCTGCGACCCATGGTAAGGTTACTTCCTTTTGCACAATTGAGTACAGATTGGGGTCCGGGATTGCCTTTTGTGCAAAGAAATTGTGGCCGGGTACCTTCCACTGCGGTGTCCCCTATCAGGGGACGTGTATATGGCATGGATTTTAGGAACCGGGAGATGGAAAAAGATGCTTGGACACCCAGTACAGGTCTTTCTCCTTCAGCCTTTTTATACAAGGGTCCCCGACCCTCAACAGGCACGACAGCATGAAAGACCCCATATGCCATGACTTCCTTTTGCACAATCGAGTACAGGTATGGCATCGATTTTAGGAACCCGGAGATAATGTTTAGGAACCGGGAGATGGAAAAAGATGCTTGGACACTCAGTACAGGTCGTTCTCCTTCAGCCTTTTTATACGAGGGTCCCCGACCCTCAACAGGCATGACAGCATGAAAGACCCCATATGCCATCACTTCCTTTAGCACAATCAAGTACAGTTATGAAATCGATTTTAGGAACCCGGAGATAATTTTTAGGAACCGGGAGATGGAAATAGATGCTTGGACACCCAGTACAGGTCGTTCTCCTTCAGCCTTTTTATACGAGGGTCCCCGACCCTCAACAGGCACGACAGCATGAAAGACCCCATATGCCATCACTTCCTTTTGCACAATCGAGTACAGGTATGGCATCGATTTTAGGAATCCGGAGATAATTTTTAAGAACCGGGAGATGGAAAAAGATGCTTGGACACCCAGTACAGGTCGTTCTCCTTCAGCCTTTTTATACGAGGGTCCCCGACCCTCAACAGGCACGACAGCATGAAAGACCCCATATGCCATCACTTCCTTTTGCACAATCGAGTACAGGTATGGCATCGATTTTAGGAACCAGGAGATAATTTTTAGGAACCGGGAGATGTAAAAAGATGCTTGGACACCCAGTACAGGTCGTTCTCCTTCAGCCTTTTTATACGAGGGTCCCCGACCCTCAACAGGCACGACAGCATGAAGGACCCCGTATGCCATCACTTCCTTTTGCACAATCGAGTAAAGGTATGGGATCAATTTTAGGAACCCGGAGATAATTTTTAGGAACCGGGAGATGGAAAAAGATGCTTGGTCGGTCCTCCTACTTCAAATTTGGGGCACTGCGCGTGCAATCTACTGTGCCACCAGATATGAGTGTTGTGTTTTAATCCCTGTCATGTGCCTTTTTTTTTAGTTTGGGTTTTGAAGCCACAGTGCAGCACCAGAGGCCAGAAAAATTAGGCATGTACACATGCCTGAAAAATGAGGTATTGTTGCAGACGCTGCTGTAGCAGCGGCCAGAAAAATTGATGTTTGTTTGACAGTTAGAAAGTGCCCTAAAACATTGCGGCTTGAACCCTAGTTGTTGGTGTATAAGTCACGCAAGTCATCCGGCATTCGAAGATAAAATACAGCAGCGTGTGTACCATTTTTAGCCCAAGGCAGCTCATCTCATCAGGCCTTTTTTACTCGAATGTATCGCCCAATGTCAGTCCCTTCGGGATCCATCCCTCATTCATTTTAATAAGGGTGAGATAATCAAGACTTTTTTGACCTAGGCAACTTCTCTTCTCAGTGACAATACCTCCTGCTGCACTGAAGGTCCTTTCTGACAGGACACTTGAAGCGGGGCAGGCCAGAAGTTCAATTGCAAATTGGGATAGGTCAGGCCACAGGTCAAGCCTGCACACCCAGTAGTCAAGGGGTCCATCGCTCCTCAGAGTGTCGAGATCCGCAGTTAATGCAAGGTAGTCTGCTACCTGTTGGTTGAGTCATTCTTTGAGGCTGGTTCCCGAAGGGCTGTGGCGATGCATAGGAGTTAAAAAGGTCCACATGTCCTCCAGCAACAACACGTCTGGAAAGCGTCCTGTCCTTGCCGGCGTGGTCGTGGGAGGAGGAGTATTACTTTCATCTCTTCCCCTGTTAGATTCCTGTTGTGCTGTGACATCACCCTTATACGCTGTGTAAAGCATACTTTTTAATTTATTTTTAAACTGCTCCATCCTTTCCGACTTGCGGGAATTCAGTAATATTTCAGTCACTTTATGCTTATACCGGGGGTCTAGTAGCGTGGACACCCAGTACAGTTCGTTCTCCTTCAGCTTTTTTATACGAGTGTCCCTCAACAGGCACGACAGCATGAAAGACCCCATTTGCACAAGGTTAGATGCCAAGCTACTCATGTCCTGTTCCTTGTCCTCACTGATCTCACTGAAGGTATTTTCTTCCCCCCAGCCACGTACAACATCACGGGTACCAGATCGGTGACAACAACGAGCACCCTGGGATGCCTGTTGTGCTTGGTCTTCCTCCTCCTCAAAGCCACATTCCTCCTCTGACTCCTCTTCCTCACAATCCTCTTCCTGCATTGCCACTGGTCCAGCAAGCGATGCTGATAAGGCTGTTTCTGGTGATGGAGACCACAACTCTTCCTCTTCACACTCATCTACGGCCTGATCCAGCACTCTTCACAGGGCACGCTCCAGGAAGAAAACAAATGGTATGATGTTGCTGATGGTGCCTTCGGTGCGACTGACTAGGTTTGTCACCTCCTCAAAAGGACGCATGAGCCTACAGGCATTGCGCATGAGCGTCCAGTAATGTGGCAAGAAAATCCTCAGCTCCCCAGAGGCTGTCCTAGCACCCCGGTGATACAAATACTCTTTAACAGCTTTTTCTTGTTGGAGCAGGAGGTCAAACATTAGGAGTGTTGAATTCCAATGTGTCAGGCTGTCGCAAATCAAGCGCCTCACTGGCAGGTTGTTTCGCCGCTGGATATCTGACAAGTGCGCCATGGCCGTGTAGGAACACCTGAAATGGCCACACACCTTCCTGGCCTGCTTCAGAATGTCCTGTAAGCCTGGGTACTTATGCACAAAGCGTTGTACAATCAGATTACACACATGTGCCATGCACGGCACATGCGTCAACTTGCCCAATTTCAATGCCGCCACCAAATAACTTCCGTTGTCAGAAACCACTTTGCCGATCTCCAGTTGGTGCGGAGTCAGCCACTGATCCACCTGTGCGTTCAGGGCAGACAGAAGTGCTGCTGCAGTGTGACTCTCTGCTTTCAGGCAAGACAACCCCAAGACGGCATGACACTGCTGTATCCGAGATGTGGAATAGTACCTGTGGAGCTTAGGGGGTGCTGTTGATGTGGAGCAAGATGCAGCAGCCGAAGAGGACTCAGCCGAGGAAGAAGTTATGGAAGAGGATGGAGTAGGAGGAGTAGAGGAGGTATCAGCAGGCCTGCCTGCAAGTCGTGGCGGTGTCACCAACTCCTCTGCAGAGCCACGCATTCCATGCTTGTCAGCCATCAGCAGGTTTACCCAATGCGCAGTGTAGGTGATATACCTGCCCTGACCATGCTTTGCAGACCAGCTATCAGTGGTCAGATGGACCCTTGACCCAACACTGTGTGCCAGACATGCCATTACTTCCTTTCGCACAATCGAGTACAGGTTGGGGATTGCCTTTTGTGAAAAGAAATTTCGGCCGGGTACCTTCCACTGCAGTGTCCCAATAGATACAAATGTTTTGAAAGCCTCAGACTCCACTAGCTTGTATGGTAAAAGCTGGCGGGCTAAGAGTTCAGACAAGCCAGCTGTCAGATGCCGGGCAAGGGGGTGACTTTGGAAAATTGGATTTTTACACTCAAACATGTCCTTGACAGACACCTGACTGTGGGCAGATGACCAGGAACTGCTACGTAAGAGAGACTAAGTGGCGGATGGTTGAGAGGGGGCAAGGAGTACAGCAGTGGTTGACGTGGCTGAAGATGCTGGACCAGGAGGAGGATGGCAGCTTTGAGTTTGTGTGCTGCTGCTACTCATGTGTTCATCCCATTGGCATTTGTGATGTGAGATCATGTACCTTCGCAAAGCAGTTGTACCTAGGTGGGTGTTGAACTTCCCACGACTCAGTTTCTTTTGACACAGGTTGCAAATGGCATTGCTGTTGTCAGAGGCAGACACACAAAAAAAATGCCACACTGCTGAGCTCTGCGATGACGGCATTCTGGTGGTGGCAACAGCATGCGTTGATTGGCGTGTTGTCTGGCTGACCCCGGGTGCCGATGCATGCTGTCTGACTGTGCCACTAGCTCCTTGCGACGACCTCCCCCTGCTTCCAACTCGTCTCCTCCTCCTCCTCTCTGTCTCCCCATCTGAACTTTCCCCCTTTTCTTCTTCTCTTCTAGCGGGCACCCACGTGACATCCACGGACGCATCATCATCAACCGCTTCACTTGTATCTGACAAATCAACAAAGGAAGCAGCAGCGGGTACAACATCATCATCATCATCACACCGTACGTCCATGTCTGTAATGCTGCCTGACTGAGACATATCACTGTTATCTACATCCTCTGTCAATGATGGTTGCTCA
This sequence comes from Bombina bombina, assembly GCF_027579735.1. NCBI lineage: Eukaryota > Metazoa > Chordata > Amphibia > Anura > Bombinatoridae > Bombina > Bombina bombina. The sequence continues at coordinate 948,751,983 of NC_069500.1, read as the reverse complement.
TCACTCATTTCTTCCAACTGATGTTCAATAACTCCTCTGACAGATCAAGTGAAGCTGCTGTGGTGCTAGTGTTGGTGGTGGTGGCAGGCGGGCAAGTGGCACTGGTCACTTGAGAGGTGCCCAAAGCTAAGCTGGAGGTGGATGGTGCATCAAGGTTCCGAGCACAAGCTGTAGAAGATTGGGTGTCCTATGTTAGCCAGTCAACTAGGTCCTCCTCAGAACTTTTCACATTCATGGTACGTGGCCTCTGAACACTGTGCATTATTGTAGGGTCAAAGGGAATCACAGCACCATGACCACGACGGCACCTGCGGGGTGGCCTGCCTCTGCCTGTCATTGTTTTTTAAAAATGTAGACTTACACTACTATTAAACAAAATATGAGTGGTGCCACTGGGCAAGTGGGCACAGTATACGCTGTAACCCTTACACAAAAAAGCAGACTGATGTTTCACAATCCAAAAAGTTTTTTTTTTTTAAATGTACACTTACACTACTATTAAACAAGATACAAAAAAAAAAAAAAAACTACGACTGACGTTCTAGCCCTAAAAAGGGCTTTTTGGGGTGCTGTCCTTACAGCAGAGATCAGATGAGTCCTTCAGGACTGTAGTGGACCCTGAATGCACTAGCCTAGCTATCAATTTCCCTATAAAATCATCAGCAGCACTATCACTCCTCTCACTAAGAATGCAGGATCAGAATGAATCTAAAATGGCTGCTGCCCAGGATCTGGGAGGGTCTGGGAGGGAGTGTCTGCTGCTGATTGGCTGAAATGTGTCTGCAGACTGTGAGATACAGGGTCAAGGTTTACTCAATGATGACGAATAGGGGGCGGATCGCATATGTTCGCCCGCCACGGCGAACGCGAACAAGCTAAGATCGCCGGGAACTGTTCTCCGGCGAACTGTTCGCGATATCACTATTGATTCATGACGAATTTATTGATCAAGTGGAATGGCTTTATTCATAACGAATTTATTTAAATAGTGTTTACAATACCAATAAATTCATGCAAACGTTGAATTGTATTCCATATATGATACAACAAAATCTGATTATATGTATATTGTATATCACTGTCACAATATACCATAACCACTAAATTATTGCATGTTGACATTTATTCTGATCACTATGGGCGCCATGTATTAAGCATCGAAGTGACCCTTCGTCTGTATTTCCGCATCAAAATTCGCTCACGATCTGCATCTCGTATTTACCAATCTGCGATCGAATAGAAAAACCACTATTTTTCATCAGCTATCGTAATTTTACGCAACTGATCGTTCCTAACCCTTTTTCCACATACTACATGTTTGATCGCATGTAAATTCACTTTAATCTGAAATTATGAATGTTACAAGTAATCCGACCGCTCCAACTTTCACTCTAACTTTTCCTTGATTTGATTCGCGACCATTTAGGTAGCAAATACAATAGAAAACTATAGGGGGTATCAACCTGACGCCAGGTTGAAGTACTTAAGTGAAAGGACTAGAATACAATAGTTTCATTATTGGTTTTTGAATCACTGAATGAAGATGGAGACACTTTTACATATGTTTCTATTCAGATTGATTCAATTACGAGGAGGAAGGGCTATACAGGCACCGGTTGAAAACAATGGATTGCAAAGAAGGAGAGGTAGAAGAATCAGAGTCCCTAGAGTTAGAAGAGAAGCTATTATGGAACTTTATAATGAAATAGCAGAAAACCTGGAGCCTATGACAGTGGTTAATAATGTTTTTAAAAAACATTAACGTAAAAGACATTTTTGGTGCAGACAATAAAACAATATAAATATTAATTTGGAGATTCATTTATAATTACCTCGAATTTCGCTATCACAGTCATCAGTTATGCCCTCAATGACCTCCGTGCCAAGCCTCTGTAGAACTTTTCTTTCGAAGTCAGTCAAATCTGCGACATAAGGCTGTCCTCCTCCAGTACCACGTGCAAATTGCTTTTCTTTGGCAATTTTGGCTTTAGTTTGACGCTTGATATCATTGAACCTTTTTTTGCAGGATTCAATATCTTTTTTCATTGGTCTTTGAGCACTCACAGCGTCACAATTTTTTTCCCAAATAATCTTCTTACGGGCACCGGGGTTTGCTTGACTCGACTACCATAAATACAGTGGGGCAAAAAAGTATTTAGTCAGTCACCAATTGTGCAAGTTCTCCCACTTAAGAAGATGAGAGAGGCCTGTAATTTTCATCATAGCTATACCTCAACTATGAGAGACAAAATGTGGAAAAAAAATCCAGACAATCACATTGTCTGATTTGGAAAGAATTTATTTGCAAATTATGAGGGAAAATAAGTATTTGGTCAATATCAAAAGTTCATCTCAATACTTTGTTATATATCCTTTGTTGGCAATGACAGAGGTCAAACGTTTTCTGTAAGTCTTCACAAGGTTGTCACACACTGTTGCTGGTATGTTGGCCCATTCCTGCATGTAGATCTCCTCTAGAGCAGTGATGTTTTAGGACTGTCGCTGGGCAACACGGACTTTCAACTCCCTCCAAAGGTTTTCTATGGGGTTGAGATCTGGAGACTGGCTAGGCCACTCCAGGACCGTGAAATGCTTCTTATGAAGCCACTCCTTCATTGCCCGGGCGGTGTGTTTGGGATCATTGTCATGCTGACAGACCCAGAAACGTTTCATCTTCAATGCCCTTGCTGATGGAAGGAGGTTTGCAATAAAAATCTCACGATACATGGCCCCATTCATTCTTTCATGTACACGGATCATTCGTTCTGTTCCCTTTGCAGAGAAACAGCCCCAAAGCATGATGTTGCCACCCCCATGCTTCACAGTAGGTATGATGCTTTTTGGTTGCAACTCAGCATTCTCTCTCCTCCAAATACGACGAGTTGTGTTTCTAGCAAAGAGTTCTACTTTTGTTTCATCTGACCATATGACATTCTCCCAATCCACTTCTGGATCATCCAAATGCTCTCCAGCATACTTCAGACGGGCCCGGGCATGTACTGGATTAAGCAGGGGGACACGTCTGGCACTGCAGGATCTGAGTCCCTGGCGGCGTAGTGTGTTACTGATGGTAGCCTTTTTTACGTTGGTCCCAGCTCTCTGCAGGTCATTCACTAGGTCCCCCCATGTGGTTCTGGTATGTTTGCTCACTGTTCTTGTGATCATTTTGACCCCACGGGGTGAGATCTTGCGTGGAGCCCCAGATTGAGCGAGATTATCAGTGGTCTTGTAGGTCTTCCATTTTCTAATTATTGCTCCCACAGTTGATTTCTTCACACTAAGCTGCTTGCATATTGCAGATTCAGTCTTCCCAGCCTGGTGCAGGTCTACAATTTTGTTTCTGGTGTCCTTCGGCAGCTCTTTGGTCTTCACCATAGTGGAGTTTGGAGTGTGACTATTTGAGGTTGTGGACAGGTGTCTTTTATACCGATTACAAGTTCAAACCGGTGCCATTAATACAGGTAATGAGTGGAGGACAGAGGAGCCTCTTAAAGAAGAATATACAGGTCTGTGAGAGCCAAAAATCTTGCTTGTTTGTAGGTGACCAAATACTTATTTTCCACCATAATATGCAAATAAATTATTTCCAAATCAGACAATGTGATTGTCTGGATTTGTGTCCACATTTTGTCTCTCATAGTTGAGGTATAGCTATGATGAAAATTACAGGCCTCTCTCATCTTTTTAAGTGGGAGAACTTGCACAATTGGTGGCTGACTAAATACTTTTTTACCCCACTGTATTATCATAGTATTCGAGTACTAGATCAACAAGTACAACATTCTGTTGATGCGAGAAGTTAGGGTTGCGAGTCTTCTTGGAAGTAGCTGAATCTCCGGAGCAAGCCATCTTCTCTAAGTAAATACATAAAAGTAAATAAACAATATTCTAAGATTTCTGGGAAAATGCACATTCTTATACATATCATCAGCTAAACCTTGCCACTTGTATGACGATTATGACACGTAGATGGTCACGTGGGTGAAGAACTAAACTAATTAGGTTGTAGACTGCTTAGTAACTTTATTCTTTCGTGCCGAGCGAAGCTTCAAAGTTATCAATAATCCGATTGTCTTCGACACAGATTAGACGCAAAATTTTACGGCTTGGTTTTTAGTACATTAATGTAACTAAGTTCTATCCGCATGGTCCGAATGCCAGCGGGTTAATTCGATATGGTCTGTGTGAAAATGTTGACGCTTTAGTACATGGCGCCCTATATCTGACCTATATCCACCATTAGGAATTTCCTTGTCTCACCATTGAGATATAATTATTAGACAAGTAGTCTGAGGACTATGGATTAATATGACATCCTAGGTCTATACACCAATAAGACTAGCTAATAATTCCATTATGCAGGGTTTATCCAAGATTAACCTTTAAATTGGACAGGTCAGTCGTTGCTGTTCTTGTCCTGATTTAAGTTATTTTATTTTCCTGTATTTTTAAATGTATTGTCTTGCCATTGTTTTTAAAGTCACAATAAACGTTATATTTAAATTTTTCTAGTTTATCCGGCACTTGCCACTCAGTCTAATCTATAATAATAATAATAATCTATATAATATCTAGCATCAATCAATTTACTTTGAGAGGAAAAGTTTTGTTTTCAATATTGATAAATTCATTTTTATTTACTGTGAACCCTCTTAAGAGTCACACATAAATTGGCTATTGTGTTGAATTGATAATTGTATAGCAATCTCTGGGTTTAAGTGGAGTATATTAGATTATTTTGGCTTGAAAATAGGGAATTATATTTCCCTGGAAATTCCATTAGATTGTGGGAGTTAAGATAAGATTTAATTGTGATATTTGAACATAGGTGAATACAAACGTTGTTAAATAAGCTATATATATTGAATTGATTAAACATTCTGTCTATTTATAAATTATTCTAGGATAATTCCTGTGTGATATTTAATAAGCAATTCATTTTGAGTTAAGGTTAATTTATAGAAATATTGTGTCCATTCACAAGATAATATCCATTGAATAGCAATTAATCTAAATATCTCTATAGCCTGCTTTATATTCTAATATTGTACTGATCGATTGATTGATAGATTGATAGATATAACTGGCCATAGGAGATATTCAGTTACTACATAAATATAGTCAATGTGTATATAAGGATTAACTAATCAGAATTTAGGGATATTATATACTGAGATCAAATATAAATTTTTAATAATAATTTTTTTTGTCAAATTTATAGATATCTCAGCATTTTATAGAAGTGTATTGATATGATTCGGCTACATTAATTGGGATATCGCTGACAATAATTTTATACTGCTATTAATTATTAATATTCATAATTACAATACGTAACACTTTGGTGGCAATTGCCGCTGATAAATACACTAACATTACTGGAGGACACTCCTGAGACGTATCAACAGTCTTCATAATAATCAGTCTGTATTTATTTGTGTTTAACAGTTTTTACTAATTTCTAAAAAAAATTAGGAATTAGCATAAAGTGGGGAAAAAAACAATGTAAAAAAAAAATATACAATTTGAAAAATGTACATAGAAATAACACTACAATTGCACTTTATCAATATCACAAAGAAATCAGGATAGTGTTAGCTTGAAGCATTACACACTATGGGGCCGATTTATCAAGCAGCGTATGCTGCTTATTCCACGCGAGCCTTGCGGCTCGCCGGAAAAAGCATTTAAGAAGCAGCATTCTTAAAACCGCTGTTCCTTAACTCGTCCACCAGCTCTGATGTGGCCGTTTGCAATCATTTCGATCAGATACGATCAGGATAATTGACACCGCTTGCTAGTGGCCAATTGGCCGCGAATGTGCAGGGGGAAGTATTGCACAAGCATTTCGCCTGCAATTATAAATGCAGACAGTGAATCATGTCCGCCGACATTTGATAAATCGCCCCCTAGAGCTCATCAAAGCTTACTAGGTTGTCTCATTTTTATTTTATTCAATTTTTATTTGTGCATATGTTAGAGTGGACTGTTTTATAGAGGGTATATTTTTACCCCATTTTTTAAATGATTTTGTTTTATAAGGTTTCCTTATAAAAGAGTAAGTGCAGCAATTCAAAACCAACACAAATTTTAAAATTATTTAGTCACCAACAAACTATATTGATAGTTAATTAAACATAAACTGCACCACCACATGTGGTACTGTAAGTGGCAGCACATTGTCCTCAGGGTAAAGCAGAGCACCATTCAGGAGTTTGGATATTACATAAAGAATAAAGCCTATTGGCCGTGAATGTGCAGGGGTCGGCAATGCTCAAGCATTTCACCAGAAATGCTTGTGCAAGGATAAATGCCGACAGCGAATGCTGCCCGCATTCAGCGATATCTGGCGGACATGATATGCTGCAGCGTATCATGTCCGCCAGACATTGTTAAATTGGGTCCACTATCTGAATCATGAAAGAAAATGTTGGGTTTAATTTCCCTTTTATTTTTAGAAAACAAAGGTTTATTAATTAAAACAATGTTTTGTGGCAGAATATTTATGTTTATATATATATATATATATATATATATATACAGGGAGTGCAGAATTATTAGGCAAATGAGTATTTTGACCACATCATCCTCTTTATGCATGTTGTCTTACTCCAAGCTGTATAGACTCGGAAGCCTACTACCAATTAAGCATATTAGGTGATGTGCATCTCTGTAATGAGAAGGGGTGTGGTCTAATGACATCAACACCCTATATCAGGTGTGCATAATTATTAGGCAACTTCCTTTCCTTTGGCAAAATGGGTCAAAAGAAGGACTTGACAGGCTCAGAAAAGTCAAAAATAGTGAGATATCTTGCAAAGGGATGCAGCACTCTTAAAATGGCAAAGCTTCTGAAGGGTGATCATCGAACAATCAAGCGTTTCATTCAAAATAGTCAAAAGGGTCGCAAGAAGCGTGTGGAAAAACCAAGGCGCAAAATAACTGCCCATGAACTGAGAAAAGTCAAGCGTGCAGCTGCCAAGATGCCACTTGCCACCAGTTTGGCCATATTTCAGAGCTGCAACATCACTGGAGTGCCCAAAAGCACAAGGTGTGCAATACTCAGAGACATGGCCAAGGTAAGAAAGGCTGAAAGACGACCACCACTGAACAAGACACACAAGCTGAAACGTCAAGACTGGGCCAAGAAATATCTCAAGACTGATTTTTCTAAGGTTTTATGGACTGATGAAATGAGAGTGAGTCTTGATGGGCCAGATGGATGGGCCCGTGGCTGGATTGGTAAAGGGCAGAGAGCTCCAGTCCGACTCAGACGCCAGCAAGGTGGAGGTGGAGTACTGGTTTGGGCTGGTATCATCAAAGATGAGCTTGTGGGGCCTTTTCGGGTTGAGGATGGAGTCAAGTTCAACTCCCAGTCCTACTGCCAGTTTCTGGAAGACACCTTCTTCAAGCAGTGGTACAGGAAGAAGTCTGCATCCTTCAAGAAAAACATGATTTTCATGCAGGACAATGCTCCATCACACGTTTCCAAGTACTCCACAGCGTGGCTGGCAAAAAAGGGTATAAAAGAAGAAAATCTAATGACATGGCCTCCTTGTTCACCTGATCTGAACCCCATTGAGAACCTGTGGTCCATCATCAAATGTGAGATTTACAAGGAGGGAAAACAGTATACCTCTCTGAACAGTGTCTGGGAGGCTGTGGTTGCTGCTGCACGCAATGTTGATGGTGAACAGATCAAAACACTGACAGAATCTATGGATGGCAGGCTTTTGAGTGTCCTTGCAAAGAAAGGTGGCTATATTGGTCACTGATTTGTTTTTGTTTTGTTTTTGAATGTCAGAAATGTATATTTGTGAATGTTGAGATGTTATATTGGTTTAACTGGTAAAAATAAATAATTGAAATGGGTATATATTTGTTTTTTGTTAAGTTGCCTAATAATTATGCACAATAATAGTCACCTGCACACACAGATATCCCCCTAAAATAGCTAAAACTAAAAACAAACTAAAAACTACTTCCAAAACTATTCAGCTTTGATATTAATGAGTTTTTTGGGTTCATTGAGAACATGGTTGTTGTTCAATAATAAAATTAATCCTCAAAAATACAACTTGCCTAATAATTCTGCACTCCCTGTATATATATATATATATATATATATATATATATATATATATATATATATATATATATATATATATATATATATATATATATATATATACACACGTGTGTGTGTGGTGGATTTTTTTGCACTCCATGCACTCTATCAGCTTTAAAGGGACATGAAACCCAACATTTTTCTTTCATGATTCAAATAGAGCATACAATTTTAAACAACTTACCATTTTATTTCTATTATTTAATTTACTTTGTTTTCTTGGTATCCTTTGTGGAAAAAGCATATCTAGATATGCCCAGAAGGTGGGAGCTAGCTGCTAATTGGTGGCTGCACATATATACCTCTTGTTATTGGCTTACCAATGTGTTCAGCACACTCCCAGTAGTGCATGGCTTCTCCTTCAATAAAGGATTCCAAGAGAATTAAGCAAAATTGTTAACATAAGTAAATTGGAAAGATATTTAGAATTGTATGCTTTGTCTAAATCTTTAAATAAATATTTTGTGTTTTATGTACCTATAAGCTTGAGCAGTTTTCAACATGAATTCTACTGTGCCCCCATAGAGGTTTACTATGCACTATGATATCTGACATGCAGATGGTAGTGTGCACAAGACGAATGTTTAAGTGATAAACAAAATAACTTTGGACTAATATTTTTGCATTCTATTTGTAATATAGACCTCAGTTTTAATAGCAACCAATCCTCTTAAATAGACATTAAACACATCTTGCTTTTGTGTAAACATTGTTATTTGTCCCACACTTCTAAGAGGCCAAAAACAAAATATGTAACCTAGGTTTTCAAAATGCTAATTATTTTCTAAACCTGCATTTTCAGGTTATTATAGCATTTACTTTTTGGACACCATTTTTAAAGCAAGTGGCTTTTATTAACCTTTTAATTGCCTAATATGTTTGAATGTAATTTACATATTGATTTTATTTTCATATTTTTTTCAATTAGTATTTCTACTGCAAAGCTGTCCCTGATGTTTCTAGAATGAATGACTTTATCCAACTTTGTGTTCTGAATTTGAATTATTGTGATGGTTCTCTATGAAAATGTAATTGTTTAAAGATAATATTAATATATCACAGTGTACTGAGAAAGTGAAATACTGACTTAAAATAAATACACCCATATAAAGATATCTACCGGGTCTCTCAATAGAAGATGAATGCATCTTGTTTTTTTTTTATTTTAAAGTAATGATTCCCCGTGTCAACTGTGACATATATTGTAATCAAAATCTTTTAGTGCTTCTGATACAGTGTAATAAGTATTTCTAAAGTAGAGAATCAATATCCGACTTTGCCACAGTAGAACAGTTTCATGATGTGAATGAACACTCTAATATATTTAACACAACAACAATCTATCTTTTCTGCAAAATATGTCTACATTTATCAAAAGGTGTTTTCTTACAACTCAAGTAAGGTTAAAGAACACATTACATATAAGTAAGTAATTATTTTTACCTGAATAAACTACATAATCAATTATCTGCACAGAATTTCTATTTGATACTAGATCATTTATTTAACCTCATTCAGCTCAAGGGGTTTGATGGATTTTATTACAAAAGCAGAGATTAATATCTTGTAAATTTTTCCTTTCTTGCATACCCAGAGTTTTTAAAAGAACAAAGAATACAAATAACTAATGCAGTCCAGTGGGCTAATCTAATTCAGAGTAAGCATTCAGGGACCTGCTTTCTCTTTGCTGCTTCAATAGCCTAAATCATATGCGATTTGCTATAAACGAGCAACCTTGTAAATAGATCTAGTCACTAGAAAGGAGTACTAGAAAGAGTGCTTACTAGACTTTCTATTATTAAAGCCCCGATTCCATAAAGCTCTCTGGACTGGTGAAATTCTTTAAGAATAATTGCCAGCATTATTTCCCTGGTGGAATTATATAAAGCCACTTTTTACCCTGAAAACAGGGTGTCTAGCTAAGGGGCATAGACTGCATGCATTACAAAAGTGCACAATGAAAATCATAGTTTAAAATTCATACCGAATTAATAATTCAAACATGCACACATATATACACGGGAGAAAATTGTATTGTTAAGTTACATTAAAAATCGTAACAAAACTGTTTCCCAAAAGTCATATGTTACTAAAAAACCCGATATTTGTATGTATATTTCACAGGAATAACTCATATTCAATATGCACAGTGTAAATCATAATTTAAGTACACTGGGTGTGCACAAAACACATATAAATTTGTACTTCTAATTATTATTATTATAATTATCATTTATTTTTATAGCGCCACCAAATTCCGTAGCACTGTTTTTTCGTAAAATGGGCTGACCATGGGATATCCATGGACGTATATTAAATTTTCTCTCAAATCCCAGTGTAATTCTGTAAACATTTTCTTCTTACAGATCTCACTGTTTTTTGTCACAAATTACAAAGTGGCAAACTTTAATTAAAATACTCAAAAAACTAATTAATCTGAAAGGAAAATTTATGCATACAAAAATAACAGCAATTTTAAGGTACAGTGCATTGAAAACAGCGTAATCTGATTTGTATTAGTCGTAATATTAAAGTAATATTAAAGTTTAAACATATGCCGGGTTCTCCCTGCGTACTTCATTCTCCATTGCAAACTTTTATTATTCAGAGAGCTCTCATTATTTCTATGAAAGACAGCTCACCACTCAAGTACAATCCCTTTTTTTATAGAATCCATGAGGGTTGCCCCTGCGAGTGTTGGACTGGAAAACCACTCTAGACCAGCAAATATTTTAGTATCGGGCCTGTATAAATTCTATGTGAGAGTCATTAAATAAGTGCAGTACTTAACAGCATGGTTATCACCAGCCACCAGCATGTTCTGGCCATTGTCATTTTAACACTAGTTCCCATATTACACAGGACCTTCACAGTGCGTATATAACCACTAAACATTCTATGGAGCAAAATTCTATATTTGAGCTGTATTTATCTTTTCTGTCATTATTACCATTACTGTGACATCCAGACTATAAAAAAACCTAACTGAACTGTGATCAAATCTCAAAAACAAATAAATTGTACTACCCCTGTTCTGATTGGACATTGAAATACTTTATATACATATAATTGTAAGTGTGACTACTTTCCTCACTCTAAAAAATCATACGCCACTCTAACCCAAATCCTATATACAACAATTAAATGGACAGCATACACCAGGCGCTCTACAAATAACTGATAATAATAATAATAATAATAATAATAATAATAATAATAATAATAATAATAATATTATAACTGTATGTAATAGGCACTACTATAAAGAAGAATATTCACAGATACTAATCTAAAAATCCAGAATAAATTCTTTTAAAAACTTACTTTGAAGCCCCAGTTTAGCACTGTTGATCAAGTTAAGCTGGGACATCCAGTGAAAAGCTCTGGGAAAGCAGGAAAAGCAGACACTATCCCCTCCCCCTTCCCTTCATATGAAAAGACCAATTACACAAACAGGAGCCAGCATGAGTCTATAAATGTGTGTGTTTATCTGACACTTTGGGGCTTGATTAGTAGTCTGAAGATTAGCACAATGTTGATAAAAAAAATATGTAAATCTATACATTGAACACTCCCAGATCATCTACAAAATGGATCATCTACAAAATATTTATGCAAAGAAATATCTAGTTTAAAATGTCCCATTAACTCTAATTGTAACTGCCATGACTTCCACCTTGAAGTTATCCATCACATGAAAACTTAACCACAGTTAACCATGATCAGACCCTCCCATATTTAAGCTTAACCATGGTGATTGGGATTCACCTACAGAGCAATTAACCTTAACCACACTGACACAGATCCCCTTAATCACAATTAACCATAACCACACTAATTTTGATTCCATACAATACAATTAACCTAATTTTGCCTACCCTCTTCCCACTAATGCAATAATCCCTAACTAATACAACACCTTATTGCAAAATATCCTATTAATTCTATTACAGCCCGCATGATGCCTCAACCACAACCAACACTCTATTTACCCTCTGCCACTAAATTAAACCCACCTTATGAAACCCATCCCATGTCAAACTCCTACAGAATATACTCCATCTGTGAAAAATTACCCCGAAAGCTAACTCCCCTAATGTCATACCAGGCACTTGGCAAAAAGTGATTTTGGTCCCTGCTGCAGTTAGGTGTACTGTACCTTTAAGGAGGACTAGAAGATCATTTAGGTCTTAATTGTAGTAGTCTACATTAACTCTGTGTTTGTAGTATGTGGTTGCTTGTGTATTGAGTTTACCTCCACTCAGGCATATTATTACTTGGATATTCTGCTTTTCTCTCTGCTTTCCCTGGCTACGCTTCTGTATTAAACCTTTTGTTTGGACTTGGTATATGACATTCACTTGTTTGTGAGCTTTGTGTTTTTTTAATGATTTGTACTGCTGTTCCATGTAAGGCTTTGACCTGGACTGTCTGACTTTGATTACCTACACTGTGTCAACGGTCAATGCATCAGTAAGGTCTTGTGCATTATGTAACAAGCAGCAAACAGCTTTCTTGTCTGAGCACACATCTTCTCAGTGTCAGATGGAGGGCTGTTTCAAATGTAACAAACCGGAATCAATGGATGAGAGGCTCAGCTCACCACAAGCCCTTACTGAAGCACTGAATGTTAACAGTGTTTCAACAGAGGCCAGGTGTAAGAGAGCAAGAGACTAAACATAGTAGCTTAACTTTCTCTATTACTTTAATCAGCTCCTACAAAACAAATATCAATTAAGTACTAGAAATTAACTGTACATTTATACATTTCAATATAAAAAAAGACTTAAAGGGCCATGATACCCGAATGTTTAAACACTTGAAAGTGATGCAGCATAGCTGTTAAAAGCTGACTAGAAAATATCGCCTGAACATCTCTATGTAAAAAAGAAAGATATTTTACCTCAAAATGTCCTAAGTATTCAAACCCCATTTCAAAGGACTTTAAGCTGCAAATCAGAATGCCTAACCCAGGACAGACAAGGTAGTGAACCTTATGCATACTCATGTTATTTCCCTATTCAGTTTAACGATGTTTACTATGAAATCTCATAAGAATTAAGTCAAATCTCATGAGATCACAGTAAAAGAGTTCATGACCTCAGCACTGCTGATGCTGAATGGCTGCAGTTCATTTCTTCATTTTTTTTATTTTACCTGCAGCTGGATAGCAGCTGAAGTATAACAACGTTTTACACAGAACTTACTCTGCTGAGCTGAGGAAATTGTGAGGTAAAATATCTTCCTTTTTTACATAGAGATGCTCAGGTGATATTTTCCTGTCAGCTTTTTACAGTTATACTGCATCAGTTTCAAGTGATTTAGCATATGAGTATTATGTCTCTTTAATTCAGATCTTCTGATAGCAGAGGTATCCAGGATAAAGGTTATCTAAGTCAGACAGTCCGGGTCAAGACGTTACCGGGAAAACAGGTTCAAATCATTAAACAAAAGAAGAGCCTGCAAATATGCAAAATCCATATACTAAGACAGTCCAAACAATTGGTTTATACAGAAGCGTAGCTTGTAATACCAGCACACATTATCAGCTTTTCCTATTTACCTTAGCTGTGAGTTTCCTCCTTATGTTAGGAGGCTTGTAGCATGTACCTAATAATAATAATATATATATATGTTTTTTTTTTTTTTTTATCCTCACTCTTCATTTCAACCCACACTGTATTATCATAAATATCCTCTTATTGTAGGTTTAAGGTCAGGTTTAGTATACATGCAAGTTCCTTCCCCCCATTTTATTTGCCCTATCCGTCCTAAATAAGGCCCAGTCATGTGAATAATCCCACCAGGTTTTAGTTATGCTAATAATATCAAATTCTTCTTCTGCTTCTAGGAGCTCCAGCTCCCCCATTTTACCAGTCTCTATCCTTGCATTTGTTGTCATACATTTAATGTTCTAGTGCTCTCTGTTGCTACGTTGGTGCTCTTCTTTCAAAATGTTCTATTCTGTTATTTCCTAAGTGTATCATATTCATAGAATAATCTGTCAGATCTATTTTTTTGGACTGAAGCTTTACCCTTCACCCCCCATTTGAAAATGTTTCTAAACATACTAACATCCTCTCCCCCCACACACCTGCAACTTTTTCATTCAGTTGCAATCCATCCTTACTGTACAAATTATACCCAATTGAAATCGCTCTATTGCTTTGTGATTAATAGTTTTACTTTTTTTTAATTGAGAGACTAATTGAGAGACAATACACATACTTACAGGTACAGAGAGGTAAAACATGTTGCATAGAAGAATAATTCACTTATTGATCAGCTCCCTATAAATAGTAAAATACAGCAGAGACACTTTTGGTCAAATTAAATAAAATCTAAGTAGTAGTTATATACCAATCATGAAACAGATGTACAGATAGAAATAAACATGGATCAATGCATATGATACAACCCCCTATTTTAATCAGTGAAATTATAAGGTGAAAATATAGCCTGAAAATTAAATATCTACTGATTATGGAGGGGAATACTTGTTAAGTTCTATAGCGAATGCGATATAAATAGCTTTAGTTCAGATATGAGACCTAAAGAGGACTAATCAACCACGTATTATAAGAATCTCTGATTACATAGCTAGTAGATTTGTTTAATCTAGAGCAGACACAACAATTGTCGTAGAATATATCTGGCTATATACACATATCAAAGGCGATTCAGTGTTAAAGAACAGTGGTTCTGCTTCCATAGTAAGGTCCAAAAACTGTTAGGTGGCCTTAGTCCAACTTAAATCTAATGGGGACAACTAGGGCAGGTATAACAACAGTAAATATTCATTGATGAGTCAAACATTGGGATTATGTTATATAAGGGGGGAAATCCGGTAATTAGTTTGAAGCAGGACGCTGCTGCTAAAGTAAGAATGTTCTAGCATATTAACCAATCCCAATTTTGAGGATTACAATAGACACAGTCACGGACACTCTGCTTGTAATAATCTATCTGACTTCTCTATCTTTAATTCCATGCAGTTGAATAAACCTCATCCAGAGTGAAAAGTTCACGGGTATCAGTATATCCCCAAAGACAGGATTAACTGAGATGACATATACATATAGCAGCATTATCCAACATGCCTTCTTAGGAGACCGGAGAAGATGTAAGTGGTGCACCTCAGAGTCGGTCACACTCCCAGATGCATCCATCCAGCATGCTACGCAATCCTGTCTCAGATGTTCATCTAGTTGGTGGGTCCAAACTCTCTGACCAGCTCCAAGACGAGAGGGTCTACTTCATCTTTTGCATGTAGATCAGATGTCTGTGGTTCAATCTGAGAACCTCTCAGCGATCGACCTCTGCTCATCTTAGGCTCTTGCACTCCTTCAACGTGTAGTACCAGCAGTGGTAAGACAATAGTTTGTGGATCCTATCGCTGTATATCATCACTCTCTCTGGCGATAGGGGCTGAATCTGTCTTCGCAGTTTCTCTTGTTTTATTACTCCAGCTGTCCGGATAAGTGCAACAATGTTCTATAATTAGGGTAGAGAACTCCTTCTTAAAGTTCTGCAACATAATACCCAGGTTTTCGCATAGCTCCTCCATTACAGTACAAAAAGAAGAACATAGTTATCTACTCTTGATAGTGTTGATGTAAAAGGAAATATCAGTCGCTCTCCAGGCTTCTCCCAGTCGCCTTGGAGGGGGGATCAGCAGCCTAGGCCTCCCAGAACAGCTAAGTAACAGTCGCAGTCTCGTTAATGGAGTCTACAATTGGTATCCTCGTGGCCTTGCCAAAGAGCATAGGTCAGGAAACAATCACAGCACAAGTTCCAGTCTTTGTCCAGTCGCTAATAAGGAATGTTGCATAGTAGATTATCAGATATAAGATCCAACTGTCTATAAATTCCTCAAATTAAGCTCTAATATCAAAATAATAACAGGAGCTCCTGAAGTGTGCATCCTGCGGCTTCGACATGGGAAAAATATAAGAGGAATAAGCATAAAAAGCTGCAAACAAAAATGTTAAAGAAAACAATATAACATTTAAAAAACAGATAGTATTGGAACAGAGCCATATCAATATAACAATCTAATCAGGATACTGCAAGTTTAAAGCAATACACCACACAGTTCTTGCAACTTTGGGCCAGATTACGAGTAAAGCGCAAATGTTTGCCAGCAAGTGATATTGTGTTTTTGTGATAGTTTGCGCACAGGTTTAAATTTTACACATTTAAACACATATTAACATATATATAAGTGCATTGAAGTTTGCAGTTAAGTAAATTAAAACATGAAAAATCTTATTTATGCAATGTTAATATTTAATAAAGTGGTATACTGTATATTTACAGCAGATATTTCACATTCCCATGTTCTTCACATACAGGAATATGTTCTATGTATTTCTAAAAAGATATTCCTATATAAATCTAAATATATCTGTACCTATATATAATCATGTGTGTGTGTGTATATATGTGTAAATTAAGCTTCTACACTGTTAACCCCTAAACCTCAACACACCCCTACTGTACAATTAGCTTCTACACTTTTTACCCCTAACCTGCCAGTCCCCCACATTGATATAGTTTAGGGAGAATGGGGGGATTTTGGCATTTAAGCCAAGTGTAGAATTATACACTCATTGAATAGAATAAATAATAGAAAATTAAATTAACACTTTATTTAACAGATATACAAAAACAAACATTACCATAGGTAGATAGTATAGTTAAATAGAGGGTCTGGGTGTAATTACTTCCAGTCCCCACAAATGTGGTTTAATCGATACAGTATCTATCTACAATTAAAAAGATACTATAAAGGCCATAGAGAAACATGGGAATTCCACTACCAGTTTCTATGACTCAGTTGCCTTTAAATAGCATCTGTATTAAAATAAGGGCTACAGAGTATGTTATTGCGTGTGATTTTAATGATCTAATTATAGGAAACAAGAAAAAGTAGGATACAGAGTAGGATACAGAGTGATTCACAATCAATCCATTCACAACAGTATTCACACTGGGCGCCATGTACTAAGCTTCGAAGTGACCGTCCGTCTGTATTTCCGCGTCAAAATTCGCTCACGATTTGCTTCTCATATGTACCAATCTGCGATCTGGTCAAAAAACCACTATTTTCATCAGCGATCGTAATTTTACACAACTGATCGTTCCGAAGCCTTTTTCCACTTACTACATGTTCGATCGCACGTAAATTTGCTGTAATCGGAAATTATGAATGTTACAACTAATCCGTGCACTCCAACTTTCACTGTAACTTGGCGTGATTTGCTTCGCGACCATTTAGGTAGCGAATACAATAGAAAACTATAGGGCGTCTCAACCTGGCGCCAGGTAAAAGTAATTAAGTGAAAGGACTAGACTACTATTGTAGCATTATTGGTTTTTGGATCACTGAATGAAGATGGAGACACTTTTACACATGTTTCTTTTCCGATTAATTCAATTACGAGGAAGAAGGGCTATACAGGCACCGGTTGACAACTTGCAAAGAAGGAGAGGTAGAAGAATCAGAGTCCCTAGAGTTTTCCTTCCACGTATGGGTTTGGAAAGCATTTCTGATTGAGAGATTATCCAGAGATTCCGTTTGGACAGAGAAGCTATTATGGAACTTTACTATGAAATAGCAGAATACCTGGAACCTATGACAACGCGTTCACAAGCCATACCCGGACTATTAAAACTGTTGGCAGCCTTACACTTTTTTGCCACCAGTTCATTCCAAGCTGTGTCTAGCATTATAATTGGCATCAGCCAGTCTGCTTTTTCGAGGCACCTAACCAAAGTTATTGATGCTTTGATGGTCGTCTTTCCAAGGTACGTGTGCCTTCCAGCGACTCCAGAAGAGTGGCAATCTGTGAAGTCTAATTTTTATAGAATGGCCAGAATGCCCAATGTACTTGGAGCCATCGATTGCACCCATGTTGCAGTCAAACCATCCCGAGAACGTGAGGATGTTTTCCGGAACAGAAAACAGTACCATTCCCTCAATGTTCAGATGGTGTGTGACCATAACATGAAAATAATCAGTGTCCGTTCCAACTTCCCTGGATCCTGCCATGATTCATATATCTTGCGTCAGTCTGGGTTATATTGGAAGTTAGAGGAGGGAGAGATGCCTGAAGGATGGCTGTTAGGTAATTATATTATGTGATGTTATGTTACAGTATTATTATAATTGTCAAACATAGTTTATGTCATGCATTGTGATGATAGATTTAACTAAAAAACATAGTTAATTCTCATTGAAATTATCGTCTTTATCATCTTTGAAATGTTAATACTTTTTCATTTTTTTCATAGGGGACGCTAATTATTTCAGTAGAGAATGGTTATTCACTCCCTATAACAATCCTCGAAGAAGATGTGAGGTGAAATTCAACGAGGCACACAGATCCACCCGAGGAATCATCGAGAGAGCATTTGGATTGTTAAAAATGCGCTTTCGTTGTCTTGACCACTCAGGTGGTGTCATGCAGTATGCTCCCGAGAAGGTTGCAAAAATTATTCTTGTATGCTGCATTCTCCATAACATTGCAATAAGAAGAGGAATTTAAATTGATGATGAAGAAGAAATATCATTTGAGAACTTCCCTGAGATCATCTGTAATGATGCACCAACAAGACAGGCCATTAATGCCAAAAATTATGTCGCAGAGAACTATTTTAAGGATTGATTTCATCAAAAGATTGTAATCACAGGACTTCTATATTTTGGTCTTTTGAATAAAAAACTAAATTTTCACTTTCTGAATAAAATCTTTTTTTTTTTTCATCATATACTTGTGTGATTTTTTATTTGTTTTTATTTTTATAAGTTAACAAATTATAATAAACGGTGACATTGGATATTGTTTTTTAATAAAACTTAAATTTTTACTTAAAACCAACATATTGCACAATAACTATATAAACCAAATAATCATAAAGATCTATAATTATATGACTGTCCTACATAACAAAAAAACCTACACTACACTATTGATAACTATATTACACAATAAAATATATACATCAAACTTCATTTACATTTATCATTATTTGAGAATGGCAATAAATAATACAGCTTTTTTATAATTGTATCCAAAGAATTCTAACAATTTAGCAAATATACAATAATGTTGCATAGAGACAGTAAATAACGCGATATTGAGAACATTTTGGGATTTGACACACCCATCTAGAAAGTTGCTATGGGACCAGGGAGGATGAAGAGAATTGCACCTTTCACATCTGGGGAAATGATAATTCTAGTGTATGTAAGGGATAGATATTTTCCCAAACGCTTAGGGGGTGTCCGGGGGGTCATTCAAGATGAAAGGGACAAAACTATTTATGAAATGATACGCAGAATGTATCGTGTATCAAAAATTAAAAGGACCAGGCGTCAATGTTTGAGACGATACAGTGATGTTAAACGTCGAGAACCACTATATTACCAATCTATTAGGAGCCTTTTAAGGACATGTAAGTTTATAAAATTGTTATTCTTTTAAATTATAAATTCTATGCAAAGTTCATCATCAATATGAGAACTGAAATTGTAATTAGGTTTCAGTGTACCATAGTGATCACTTTCATGTCCATACTGTTTCTTACTGGTATATAATTTAGTTATTCTTTTACATTATAAATTCTATGCAAAGTTCATCATCAATATGAGAACTGAAAGAATAAATAGGTGTACCATATCACTTTCATGTCCATTCTAATTTAAAACAAATTGAAACACTATAAACATTCTAACACACGAAAATTGAAAACTTTATTATATAACACATTTTAAAACTAAGAAACTTTAAACAAACATATGTACACATTTTCTATTTCAGAAAGAAAGTATTTGTGGTGCTCCTCCTCCACGTTATGTAAGGCTTATTCTAAATTTGACACCTAGAAGTGAGGCTAGATCCCCACCCTTGCCACTGTCTTTGCTTGACAGACAATTGTCCCCACAGAAAGGAGGTGTCAGGCGCCTAACTATCGTTCATACACCTCAAGGTACAATAGAACCATGGTTTACAGATCTATAGTTATACAACTGATAAATTTAATCATGATTAGCTTGTTGTGTAATTTACAGAAACCAATAAAAGAGTGATGAAAAAGAAGAAAACAAGGTTCACAAGAATAATACAAATATCTTCTACAGAAGGTATTTTTCTTATATTTTGTACCATTAGCATTTTTCAACTTACAATTTTTTATATAGAATTCCTTATTAATCTTTCATAGATAGTGACAATGAAGCAAATAATGCTCCTGAAAGGATGTCATTCACTTCACCCTCAATTCAACTAGGTAATTGTTTATTAATTTTTTTATTTACTATATTATAGCTTATAGTCAAATCAATACCAAAATATATACCTCGATTTTTAAATATATATTTCAGATGCAAGTAGTGAGAAAAACTCAACCAATATTTCTGATATTGATAACGACTGGGACATATCTATGGTTTCTAAATCTACACAGACAAGTACATCTATGGATAATACCGCCTCTAACCAAAATGGTAATACAATTTTGTTACCTGCTTATAAATAATCTGTTTTTATTTTAAACATGTTATCATAATCCTTTAATTTTTGTCCCTTCTCTAGATTCCAGTGTACCAGTTGTATTACAAGTTCAATCCTCTGTCTGTGAAGATATTAAACAAATAATGGATACTATAAAGAATTTAAATACACAGGTTCAGAATCTCTACAATACTTATGTAGTGGAAAACAGATAATCAATGATTGCATTTTAAATAAAAAAAATGTTTTGTTTTTTTTTTATTTTATTTGAGGCCACTAAAATTGTCATATTTTGGTATGTTAAAAAGTTTATTCAAAACCCAAAAAAATACTGTATTGGCCGTGAGCACTTTTTTTTTATAATGCCATTGTGATTCAATTTTGTTAATATTTTGGATGTAATAAACATTATAATTGTTTCACTTAGATTTGTCTGTGTGTACAATACATTTTAAACCTTTAAATGATTTTAACTAAATTTAAAAAAGAAAAAAGAAAATTAAATAAAAACAGGATAAACTTTAATAAAACTATGTACAAATAACAATATATTCTTAATCAACAAAAAACAATAATAATAACTTTAAAATTGTCCATAACAATGCACTAATTAAACCGTGGTCTTTTTGGATCTGGCGACTCTTGGCTCTGATGTCTATCTCTAATTAATTCTAACAAAGTTTGCATAGTATTTTGAGCCATTCACATGTTGTTTTCAGCTATTGTCAAGGCCCTTTTTATATGTAGGTTCCTTTCCCTGTCCATTTCTCTTTGCCAGTTAAAGATTTCACGGTCCAGCTCCAACCGTTGCTGGTTATAAGTGTCAAATCTTTCTAAATGTCCAGACAAAATTTCCTGGACCTGTCTACTGTCTGCTCTATATCCTCTGGCAAGATTTAACATTTCGTTAAGACCTGCATCTTCCAAAGGTGCCTGCTCTTGGACAATAGCTTGTGGTTGTTCCAATGGTTCAATTCCCTGTGCTTGAACTCCATGATCAGGTGGTGAATTTGTATTTTCCTCATCACTACGGGGGTTTATAACAGGCTCATGTATATCCAAATCCTGATCTTGTGCCATCTGTGTTAGGTCAGGAGTCAGGCTTCCACTTTCTGGCGATCTACCCTCTGGTGCTGGAACTGGAACAAGATTCAGAATCACCTCTCTTGATGAATCATCCTCCTCAGCGATATCTAAAAAAAAACAATTTAGCATTAATTTTAAAAAAAAAGATGCAGATCGAAATGTATTCCAACATTAATGGTTAGAGAGGTGACTATACAAGAGTGTCATGTTATACTGTCATGTTGGAATCTTACAATAAGATTAAATGCCTTCCTTACTACAACTGTTTGCATATAAAATACATCCATCTCACAGTATTACAGTTTGAATAACTATCAAAGTTTAAAAAGTTAAATTTTATTTCTAACAAAATTATTTGTCTTGTCATACTATATTTACTTTAAAAAAGTAACTTACCATCGAAAAGTGGTGCTGATTCGGTCACCATGGCTCTGAAGAGACGTCCAACATCTGCTGTAAAAATTAAAAATAAACATTAATATCTAATTTATAAACAAAAATTTAGAAGGTGTATATATAAGTGGTTTAAAGATACATACCAGAGCTTCTTCCAACAGCTGTATCTGGTGTACTGCTCCTTACATCTGGAATAGTATCTGCAGACGATAGGCTGTGGCTGGTATTTGTAGTTGACCGTAAATATTGCCCATGTTGTTGTTGTCTTACGTTCAGAGGCTGAGAAGTTGAAGGACGTGGTCTCTCTGATGAAGAGGTAGATGGGGTATGGACAGATGCAGAGGTTGACGCTCTAACTGAACCACCTAGGAGTTAGTAAATACAAATTTAAATTAATACAATCAATAAAATTAAAAGTTTATGTGCAATTTTTGAAATGCTAATTAAAAGTTAAATGTACTCCCATTATAACATTTTCTACCTATGATTTGTATCTTGCTTTAATATACACAAATTAAAAGGTCTCTAAAAACATCTTTCTCAAATGATTCCAATAGAGAATACATTAAAAAAGAAATTACTATTTACTACTATTATCTAATTTGCTTCATTCGCTAGTTCTCCTTTGTTGAAGAAATAGCAGCTACCGAGTATTTCAATATCAATATATGTTATTCAACAAAGAATATATACAAAATAAAGCAATTTAGATAATGAAAAAAAAAAAAAAAAAAAAGGTGGGTTAAAATTGCATGCCCTTTCAAAATCAAACATTTGGGTTTCATTTTACTGTGCCATGTAGGCCTTATTTTTTAAAATACATTAAGCAATAGGAAAAAAAATTGGAGTATATTAGATAATTGAAAATGTTTTTCATGCTCCATCATGAATGCTTTATTTTTCGTTCACTGGAACTTTAAAAAAATAGATACAGAGAGAAGTAATGTAATTCATAAATCTATTTTAAAGGAACGGTAAACCAGAAATTGTACAATCAAGATTCCGTTAACAGAATCCAATTTTGTAAAACATGAACGTAAGAGAAACAATTTTGGAGCAGACAAGTAAACAATATAAATATTAATTTATAAATTATAATTACCACGAATATCGCTATCACAGTCATCAGTTATGCCCTCAATGACCTCCGTGCCAAGCCTCTGTAAAACTTTTCTTTCAAAGTCTGTCAAATCTGCGACATAAGGTTGTCCGCCTCCAGTACCTCATGCATATTGCTTTTCTTTGGCAATTTTGGATTTTGTTTGACGCTTGATATCGTTGAACCTTTTTTTGCAGGACTCGATATCTTTTTTAGTGGGTCCTTGAGCACTCACTGCGTCACTAATTTTCTCCCAAATAATCTTCTTACGAGCGCCTGGGGTTTGCTTGACTCGACTACCATAAATATTGTCATAATATTCGAGTACTAGATCAACAAGTACAACATTCTGTTGATGCGAGAAGTTAGGGTTGCGAGTCTTCTTAGAAGTAGCAGAATCTCCGGAGCAAGCCATCTTGTCAAAGTGAATACCGAAAAGTAAATAAACAATATTCTAAGATTTCTGGGAAAATGCACATTCTTATACATGTCAGCAGCCAGACGTTGCTCCTTGTCTGACGATTATGACACCTAGATCGTTACGTGGGTAAAGAACTAAACCAATCAGGTCGCAGACTGCTTCTTAACTTTGCTCTTTCGCGCCGAACAAAGCTTCAAAGTTATCAATAATCTAATTGTCTTCGACACACAATAGACGCAAAATTTTACGGCTTGGTTTTTAGTACATTCATGTAACGAAGTACCATCCGCATGGTGCGAATGCCGGCAGGTTATTTCGATACAGTCTGTGCGAAAAAATTGACGCCTTAGTGCATGGCGCCCACTGTCTGTAAAGCTGTGCGCTCAAAGGCGACCTCCTACCTGCGTACCGCTCTGATTTAACAGAGTCGGACGATTTCTGGCTAAGTTCCCTATATACAATGTCTATATGTCACATACATACCACAGCATACAGCTATTATTTACAATACAACAGGTCATTGCCATTATCCTCTTAGTCTGACTTTTTCTTGTTTCCTATAATTAGATCATTAAAATCACACGCAATAACATACTCTGTAGCCCTTATTTTAATACAGATGCTATTTAAAGGCAACTGAGTCATAGAAACTGGTAGTGGAATTCCCATGTTTCTCTAAGGCCTTTATAGTATCTTTTTAATTGTAGATAGATACTGTATCGATTAAACCACATTTGTGGGGACTGGAAGTAATTACACCCAGACCCTCTATTTAACTATAGTATCTACCTATGGTAATGTTTGTTTTTGCATATCTGTTAAATAAAGTGTTAATTTAATTTTCTATTATTTAGTCCCCCAAATTGCAAAGGCCCCACTACATTATTAACCCCTAAACTGCCAAATCCCAATGCAAAATAACCCACTAACATCTAAACCCCCTAACCTAACACCCCTAACTTAACCCGAAATAGAAACACACAAAAACCTAACTACCTTTAAAAAAAGGTGAAAGTAAAAAAAATCTAATCGTGCCTTTTAATAAATTAAAAATATATATATATATTGTTTAAAAAAAATAAATAATCCAAAATAAAAAATAACTATTTTAAACTAAACTAAAGGGACTTTTGTAGGGCATTACCCTAAATCTTACACCTGCTAACATTAATCCCTGCCCCCCAAAAAAAAATTAGGATTAGGGATTGGATTTTTTTAAGATGAGGATTTTTTTTTTCAGGGCACTTTTAAAAGTAGTTTTTTTATAGTTTTTTTAGGGGGGCTTAATAATAGCAGGTATAAGTTTTGTTTTTTTACATAAAGAGTTGATCACTTAAGGGAAATGCCCTACAAAAGGCCCTTTAGAGAAGGCACAACTCTTCTTGTTGGTAATTTGTTTGTTATTTTTTGTAATGGTAGTGTTTTTTATTTTTTGTTAGGGTTGTTTTTTTAAGTAATGTAAGTGAGGGTTGATAATGGTTTTTTTTTTACTTTCACAGGTAAGTTGTTTTTTTAAAGGTAGTTAGTTTTTTTTGTTGAGGTAGGGTTAGTCTATTTTGGGTTAACTTAGGGGTGTTAGGTAAGGGGGTTTAGATCTTAGTGAGTTATTATTGGAGTGCTGGCATGTTAAGAGGTTAATAGTGTAGTGGGTTACTTTCTGTTGGGAGGCTGGCAGTTTAGGGGGTTAATAGTGTATAAGGGTAGTTTGTGATGTGGGGGGCTGGTGGTTTAGGGATTAATAGTGTAGTGTGTTTGAGTTGGGGGCTGGTGGTTTAGGGGTTAACAGTGGAGTGGGGATTTTGCGGTGGGCTATGTGGTGGTTTAGGGGTTATTAGAGTAGGGGCTTATGGCGATTCGGGTTAGCACATGAGTAGGCTATTAGATTTTTTCCTCACTTTTTTTCTCTATTAACTTCTGTAGGGGAATAGGTTATTGTGTGCCGATAGTGTAAGTTTGGCTTTTTGTGCTTGTCGGGTAATGCTGGAACATGTAAGAACATGCCTGTACCCAGCCCCTTCAATACCTGTACAAAAAGTATTAGCACTATAGTATATAGCTGGCAGGATGTTAAATGAAGAGATGCTGTTAATTGGATGAAACAGAGGATTTTTTTACAAGTGTGGAAAATTTTATTTCATTGCTCATATGTGATTGTTCTACTAAGTAATTTTTTCAATTTTCCCGTATATGATGGCAGTTCCACGAAGATACCACCAAAGAGAATTTTATAAGACTGTAATAAATTACCTTTTTTGTTTTTAATAAGGATTAACACTTTTTTTTCCAAATGGGGTGAACTAGTCATTTCTTTATAGAGTGGGTGACCCCTGTATGATTAATTTTGTGTAGGGTTGTATTTACAATAGAGTAGAGTATTGCGGAACTGAATATACTAGAAACTGGAAGTGACATTTACCTAAGTAGTAGTGTATGGAGGGATTTGTAGTCCACAATAGACATACACAGGTGTGTGTATTCATCTTGTGAATGCCAAGTGAAGTGATTATTCTGGAACTGTTATCCAACCAGTGCATGGTGGGAGTCTACAATGCATGCTTGTCTTTATATTTATTTAGGGAGTGTCTCTATAGAACACCAATTCGTTACACCTCTTAGAACCCTAGAAAATGATGGGGCTCAAAATAACAATTTTACCGAATAAACAAGTGGGGGCAAATTAAACTATCTTTAGGACTGCATATTGCCCTGAGGCCGGTACATTGAGACCACTGCTTTAGAGACTCTTGCATCATTGGAATGCTGGGCACATTTTAAATCTCATCTTTAAAATCAACAATGGTGCCCAATGCTTTAAGTCTCTAGCAAGTTTTTCCAACAAAACCCACAGCTTTTGTCAATAACTCTGTATTCATTTTATTTAAATGTAAAAAAAGAAAAAAATAGATGCTACATGCTATTGCTAACTTCAATTTGTATAGTAATATACATGACCATAAAAAATGATTAATATATTCCAGCATTGCAGAGGCTTTTAACTGATATGTCTCCAGACTCCAGACTCCAAAGCAAAGCAAAGCTGCTTACAGAAATGTATTTTGTAAGAAGATCTTAGCCAATATATTGCCTAATTTCTATTTTTTTTTACATATATAACAAAAAGTAGACATACCAATATCATAACATCACTAGTATTAACTCCTCCATGCCCAAAATTTCCCCAAAACTAATTTAACCTAAACCTTCAGTTCTCCAAGTGTGTTAACCCTTAAATCATTTTGCTCTTGAACACCATAACCCTAACACCACCATAAACACTCTGGAAACCTTCCATTGGTATTAAGCCTAATCCTGAACTTACAGTCATAGCAAGACTCTCCTGTATCATATAATATCTAGATAATTGGACTAAACACTTCCCAGACCTAACTACCCCCTCTGCTTAAAAATCAATC
This sequence comes from Bombina bombina, assembly GCF_027579735.1. Taxonomy (NCBI): domain Eukaryota; kingdom Metazoa; phylum Chordata; class Amphibia; order Anura; family Bombinatoridae; genus Bombina; species Bombina bombina. Next base: position 948,724,922 of record NC_069500.1, on the reverse strand, counting down.
TACTAGCCTTAAACATTAGCCCATTAGCACCCATGAGATCCTCAATGTGATATTTACAATGGCCATGGGACTCATAAGTTCAAAGAATTAACCACTCAAATGTTCCACACTATGACCCCTTTCCAAGTGTAACACCATTCTGCGTATCTAACATGAATTGTTATAACCCTCCCAACCCAAGCCCCCCATAACTGTTAAAGATCTAAATCTGCCTCATCTCATTCTTATCACCAACATCACCATAAGACCATCTTAAATAATTCACAAATGACACAACACCCCCACCATATTGACACTTAACTTGTCACAACCTATCCACAACAATTAACCATAAATAGCACCCCCATTGCTGTTATCATGTGAACCATTCACCCAGTACAATACATTATTTCCAATAACAGTCCATGCTATGCCTTTTATTCTGATGTGCCAAGAATACAGTTTGTTCAGATATGGGCAGAATAACATAGGCACTGGTAAAACATGAAAGACTGGACATTACTTTTGTGAATTTTGTATTTTTTATTGTCAGAATATGTAAATGTGCTCCACAATTAATTACATTGCTTATCTGATACAGCTACATTCAATGGCTTAATTTATATTATGTTACTTCTAAAATAACCAACCAGAGCTTCAGTTCGAATGCAAAATGATATAATGATCTTCTTTAATTTCCTATTATTGAATTACATTTTTGGGTTAAATTGAGATAATTGTTGAGCGTACTTGTATAGAAGGTAATTTATTTGTGAAACTTTTTCTGTTCTGCCTTATTTGCCATGAAATTAGGTCATTGCAAATAATTAGGTCACTGATGGCAAACTTTAAAATATACATTTTAATTTCTTTCTTAATTTTATTGTACATGTTCTAATTGCATGGTAAATTTGCAATATGAATTTGAAACTATTAATCTGTGGACACTTTAACAAAAAAGGTTATATTAGAACCTTTTTTTTCTGTGTATTGGACATATTTGTAATTCAAACCTCTATTCTCCCTAATAAGAAAATCAATGCAGTGTGAAATTAAACATTTAAGTATTACCTGTGCAAGGTTTGAAATTAAATAAATCAATTTGACAAGACTGATGTGTAAGAAAATATTTTCCTATAGACCTCTGTGCACAATTAAAGTATCAATGTATGGCTATCTAAACTTATCACAGGTTTAAAAAGACAGCATACATATTAAAATGCTGTGTAAAGGAGCACATCTGTTAATGGAAAAATAGTTTACAATATGACACTGAATGTATATACAAACTGTTTGGGATTAGAAATGATTTTGGATTTCAGAATAGTAAAATGGGACAGCTTAGTGATTGGATGAAATATTATTTATATATACAGTATATATACATGCCCAGGGGAATATGTATAGCGCTGGATGACCCAAACTACCAAAAGTAAAGCAAAACCAAAATGTGAAACATAATTAAAAAACTGACACACAAAATGTCTAATTCGACCATGATATTTTATCAAAGAACATATAAGAATAAATTTTTTTTTTGAAAACCCCAGAAATTCTTCTGTACTTAAAGGGACACTGAACCCAAAACATTTATTTCATGAATCAAATAGAGCATGCAATTTTAAGCAACTTTTAATTTACTCCTATTATCAAATTGTCTTCGTTCTCTTGCTATCTTTATTTGAACTAAGCTTTTTTATTAGTTCAGAACTCTGGGTAGCACTTTTGAATGTATCCACCAATCAGCTAGAACAACCCAGGTTGTTCACCAAAAATGGGTCGGCATCTATATTTACATTCTTGCATTTCCAATAAAGATACCAAGAGAATGAAGAAAATTTGACAATAGGAGTACATTAGAAAGTTGCTTAAAATGCCATGCTCTATCTAAATCATGAAAGATGAAAGTGTCCCTTTAAGGAGTGATACATTGGGCTCCATTTGTTAACAGACAGGCCAGTGAGGATGAGAGCTCCTTAAATCCTACTGGCTGATTTGAAAAGCCAATAGGATTCAAGTAGACTTTGCTCCGTCTGGAAGAAGATGGCTGTCCAGACTTCAGGAATGGTGAGTACAGTTTTTTGAGGTTAGTGTTAGTTTTTTTTGGGTTTTTTTTTTTTTTGATTAGGCCTTTTTATTTTTTAATGGACACTAAAGAGCTGATTGCCCTTTTAAGGGCAATTCCCATACATATGCCCCTTTAGGGGCAATGGGTAACAGGTTATTTTAGAGTTAGGTCTTTTTTATTTTGGGGGTTGGGTGGGTGTGGGGTTTTACTGTTAGGGGTTATTGGTATTTTTTTATGTAAAATAGCTATTAAACTTAGGGCACTGCCCTACAAAAGGCCCTTTTAATGGCTATTGGTAGTTTAGTGTTAGATTAGGGGATTTTTTATTTTGCGGTGGCTGTTTTGTTTTTATAGGGGTATTAGATTATGTTTACATTTTTTTATTTTTGATCATTTTGATTATTTTTTTTCTTTATTCTTAGATTTTTTTTATTTTTTGTAATATTAGATTTTTTATTTTAACCCCTTAACGACCAAGAATGTGCCAGGCACTTCCTACAAAAAACGGTCACTAACGACCAAGCACGTGCCTGGCACGTCCTCAGGGGTTTCATGTGCCGGAAGCGATCGTGATTACTTCCAGCTTTCAGGCTATTGCAGCGATGCCTTGAAATTGAGGCATCCTGAAATACCCTCTAATATGTAACCGATGCAGAGAGAGCCACTCTGTGGCCCCCTCTGCATCGGCCAGTGATGGTGCCGATCGTTGGTGACATGGGAGGGATGAGAGGGAGGTGGGTTGGCGGCCCATCGCTGGTGGACTTCCAGTTAGCAGGGATGATGGATCCGGGAGCGCGTGAGGGGGATAGGAGCGCACATTAGGGGTAGGAGCAGGTGGGACCGCTACATTATGGTACATATTTAGTGAAAGGGAAGGAGGGAGAGGGGGTATATAAGTATTGGGAAAGGGATCTGGAAGGGGGGAGCAGGCAGCATATTGAGGGTGGGCAGCTACACTACAGAAAATGTTTTTTCTTTTTTTTTTAATAAAAAAGCAGATTTTTTAGCAAACTGGGTACTGGCAGACAGCTGCCAGCACCCAAGATGGCGACAAATAGGTAGAGGGGGGAGTTTTAGAGAGCTAATTGGGGGGGATCAGGGAGATTAGGGGCTAAGGGGGGATCCAACACTGCAGAATACATATAAAAAAATAACAACAAAAAAATCATATATTAAAAAATAAAAGCCTTTTAATTTTAGTACTGGCAGACATTCTGCCAGTACATAAGATAGTGGTGACAATTGTGAGGTGTGGGAGGGAAGAGAGCTGTTTGAGAGGGGTCAGGGAGGGATCAGGTGTGGGATGTGTCAGCTGGTAGGCTGATCTCTACACTAAAGCTAAAATTTCCCCCTTCACTGCTGGGTATAATACTAGTGTGGTGCCAAGCGGCATTTAGCGACCTTCTAATTACCAAAAAGCAATGCCAAAGACATATATAGCCACAGAGAAGCATATACAACCATTTGTGCCATAATTGCACAAGATGTTTGTAAATAATTTCAGTGAGAAATCTAAAGTTTGTGAGAAAGTGAACAATTTTTTTTATTTGATTGCATTTGGCGATGAAATTGTGGCATGAAATATACGAAAATGGGACTAGATCAATACTTTGGGTTGTCTACTAATATATATATATATATATATATATATATATATATATATATATATATATATATATATATATACACATGTGAAGGGTTGTTCAAGGATTCCTGACAGATATCAGTGTTACAATGTAACCATCGCTAATTTTGAAAAAAAATAGCAAAGTGCTACTTGTACTTATTGCCCTATAACTTGCAAAAAAAGCCAAGAACATGTAAACTTTGGGAATTTCTAAATTCAGGACAACATTTAGAAACTTTTTAGCATGGGTGTTTTTTTAATTTTCATCATATTTTATAAAAAAAATTATAGTAAATTATATGATATCATAAAAATAATGGTATCTTTAGAAAGATCATTTAATGGCAACAAAAATGGGATATAATATGGGTGGGTACAGTAAATGAGTAAGAGGAAAATTACAGCTAAACACAAACTTGTCCTTAATGGTAAGAAAATTTAAAAATGGTCTGGTCACTAAGGGCTTAATTTAATCTTAGGTTTTTATGTAAATTTAGGTTATTTTTTTATGTAAAGATCTGGGGCGCGATCCGATATATGGCGTAGTTTCGGTGCAAGCGAGGGAACCCACGCCGCCCGTAATTTCACCTTGCACATCGGACTATCCAATATACGGCGCCGTCAGATGAAAAAGTGGTGTAAGTAGGACAAACTGGCCTTGTTCCGAAAAGTGCGCAAATACACATTTTAGTCGTCATATGTACTTACGCCAGTAGTTTGTTCACGTAAAGTCTCAATAAAGTGTAGTTTTATTCAAATTTGGCTAAGACTCGTTAAAATTACCCGATACTCCATCTAAAACTGTGCAACGTAATTGCGCTATTCAAAAGTCATATATAAACCCATGCGCAGCCGCCATTTTCTTCAGTGTGTTTGGATGGTTTGTTGAGCTACAACACACTACAGTGAGTTTAGGATTAGAAAGAGTAGTGAGAGAGGCACAGCATAATAGTTAGTTAAGTCAGATTTTTGTTTGGGTAAGCTTGTACATTTACTTACACTTATTTTTACATATTGCACACATATTGCATACATACATATACAAAATACACAACACTTTTTTTTTCCTAACACCTCACACATTTTTTTTCAATTTTACAGTGTGATAGGCTGAGTGTTTGGTTGTGATTGTGTGTGATTGAACTGGGAGTGAGTGTGAGTGTGTGTAGTTTGAGGATGGCAGGGAGAGGTAGGGCGGAGGGGAGGAGGGGAGCGGAGTTGCAGGGAGAGGAGTATTGTAGCGGACAGGAGGAGCAGTGGGGTCCCCGTCAGGGAGTTAGTGGAGTGGGGAGAGGGAGAGTTAGAAGGGATGATGGGAGGGGAGATGCCCAGAGACCAGGCACATGAAGAGGGACAGAAGGTGCACATGGGGACAGAAGGGGGAGGAGGGAGAGGATAGGGAGGAACCCCCACCAGGGACATCCCAGGGAGGAAGCCAGGTCGCCACAGAGGAGGAGCGCATGAGATGCCCAAACTTCTCATTTGATGAGAATGTTGCGCTAGTCCTGGCCATCATGGACAACCACAGTGCCCTCTTTGGCCAGGAGAAGGGCAAAGGTGTTGCCCGAAGGCGTAAGGCAGCATGGTTGGAGGTAGAGGATGCTGTAAACAGTGTGGCCCCGCAGAGGAGGACTGTCGAGGGACTTAAAAAAAGGTGGAACGATTGCAGGAGGCGGGTGAAAGAGAAGATGGGGCAGGAAGCCATGCACCAGAGGGGAACAGGCGGTGGTCCACCCCTGGAAACTGAATACAACACCTGGCAGGATATGATACGCAGGTCCCTGAGTATCACAGCAGTCCGTGGACTTCCAGGGGCTCGTGACTCAGGGGCTGCAACCACAGCACCTCATGCTGGTGAGTAACATCCCACACACCAGTATTATATGTATTTGAGATATAACATCCTTTAATGTCACACATTCATGTACGCAATGAGGAGCATGGTATTTGGCCTACTATTATTAAAAACATCTACAATTATATTTGACATTAATGCTACTTAACACAATGCAATTCATGATATGAGGTGGAATAGTGCAATACTGACATGTCTCAGAGTAACACAGGCCACAAGCCACATGTTGAGTTTTCAGTAAATGGACACTATAGCCATCACAATACTTTAAGCTCCGAAAGCAGGTTCTGTGCCTACATCAGGCTAAAGTAAATTGTGTGACCATAGTGTCACTTAAAGAACACATTTTCTCCATCACTGACATGTACACATAACTATTGTATGAAACACATACCTGTATACTGTGCAGATTAAAATCCCTCATATCACAAATCACATTGTGCACATGCATGTTATACAGTTTGACATGAGAATGAGTATTGTCCCTAGCATGTATCAATGTATATTGTATGCCCACATGGACATATATATGACTGTACTAATCCCTATCATCATTTGACTCCTCCACAGAACCTCCTGTCACCAGGCTGCAAACAGGCATGCCACCACCTCCACCACCACCACCAGTCACAGGCATGCAGCCACCTCCACCACCAGTCACAGCCATGCAGCCACCTCCACCACCAGTCACAGCCATGCAGCCACCTCCACCATCAGTCTTCAGGCATCAACATGAACAGTATGCTCCCAGGCATGTGCAGGGTTGGATTGCCTCCGTTGAGGACTCAGAAGTTATGCAACCACTATTGGCATACGACCCCTGGCCAGATACCTGGCCTGAGGAATATCCTTTTGGCTTTGAGGGGGAGCCAAGTCAGCCACGAAGGGTCCATATCTTTACCCCCCAACACAATACCAGGCCAGTCATGGCTTTTCCACAAAGGGGAACCTGCACCTAGAATCACTGCTGCTCAAGAGCCTGTAGATCCACTGTATTCTCCCCTGGGTGAGGAATACATTTCACTTCAGAGGAGGCTCATAACAAGCTGTGAGAGCAGACAAAAAGGACAACACAGGTTTCACAGGAACCAACAGAGGTTACTCCAGCGTACCATAGAGCTGCAGAGGGACATGGCAGCATCATTAAATGGTATAGTACAAAACCAGTCGCAGATGATGAGAGTTATTTCTGATATGCAGATGCAGATTGACAACAGATGGCGGGAACAAAACCAAATCTTGGGTGTGTTGGTTGAGCACTTTACACACCAGCAGGACACTGCCTCCAGACTATCATCTGTGTCCAGCACACCAGCAGAAAAAGAACAATCCTCTCAAACCAGGAGAACAAGGCAATCCACTACAGCCACCTCAGCTCCCTCATACAAGAAGCCAAAAAGAAAATAAATATTCTTATAGTTCCCCATAAATCTTGACCTCTGTTATTTACCATATATTTGTCATCCACATCCATGTGAGGTGTGTTTTAGTACAGTAATATTCATATTATCATGTTTATGACATATGCATGTTCTATAAACCACATCAGATAGTTGTGTATGAAGGGTACATATAGTAATATTCACTTATAAGATGTAAATCAAGGTTTCTCACAACCAATATAAATAGACACATGGGTATATCTAAATAAGAATGTATTTACAGAAGGTGTGAACATAAGGTATAAACATACATTTTCATTCTTATTAATGATAGTCAATAAATCATAGTGACCTAAACATGATTTAAACAAATGTGAAATTTACAGTAATTAGGGTGGTTAAGGGAAGGGGGGTGGGATGTAGTAGTTTCACTTACATGCAGTGGAAATCTGCAGTATGTAATTCTGCAAGACATGATATATACACATGCAATGGTTGGTGAGGTACAGTCAAACATCATAATACATGTGAATGTTACGGTTTACTGTATTTATGAACAAGTAACTTACAGGTGAAGTATTCGCGGATCACAAAGTCCCTCACTTCATTCCCCCTCAGTGTCCCCCTGTCCACATACTCAGGTACAGGAACCAGCTGATGTTCTTCTGGTTCCATGTCCCCCAATATACGTGTGTCCACAGCAATATTATGTAGAATACAACATGCATTGACAATGGAACACACTTTGTTGGGGTTATATTGTAAAGCTCCACCTGTCAAATCCAGACACCTGAATCTGGTTTTGAGCAGGCCAAAGCTCCTTTCGATTACATTTCGGGTCCGTATGTGGGCCTCCTGGTACCTGAGTTGAGGCTCTGTAAGGGGGTGCAGAACAATTTATAGTATACTGTCCCTTTAAAGGGACATGAAACACACATTTCTTCTTTCATGAGTTAAAAAGAAGCTTCAATTTTATTCTACTTTATAATTTACTTCTATTATGTAATTTGCTCCATTCTCTTGATACCATTTGCTGACAAGCATATTAGATATTCTCATTAGCTGCTGATTGGCGGCTGCACATAGATGCCTCATATGATTGGCTCATCTATGTGCATTGCTATTTCTTAAACAAAGGATATCTAAAGAATAAATCAAATAAGATAATAGAAGTAAATTTTAATGTTGTTTAAAGGGACAGTTCACCCAAAATTTTTCTCCACTTTAAATTATTCCCAATGATCCTTTTAACCTGCTAGAGTGTATTAAATTGGTTACATGTAGCTCCTTTACTCCTATTTCAGCATTTGAAATAGCTGATTTAGCCTGTGGTATCGCCACCTATACTGAACAAAATAATACTGGAGTATAGGCTATTGAATAGCCTAAGTATACACAGCCAGCAGAAGAGATTACACTCTCAGTGGGATGCAGGATAGTTAAAGAGACACTAAACACAATTTTTTTCTTTAATGATTTAGATAGAGCATGCAATTTTAAGCAACTTTCTAGTTTACTCCTATTATCAATTTTTATTCATTATCTTGCTATCTTTATTTAAAAAGCAGGAATGTGATGGATAGGAGCCGGCCCATTTTTGGTTGAGAACCTGGGTTATGCATGCTTATTGGTGGGTAAATGTCAGCCTCAACTAAGCAACCACTATCCATGGTGCTGAACCTAAAATGGGCTGGCTGCTAAGATTACATTCATGATTTTCAAATAAAGATAGCTAGAGAAGGAAGAAAAATTGATAATAGGAGTAAATTAGAAAGTTGCTTAAAATTGCACGCTCTATCTGAATCATGAAAGAAAAAAATTGGGTTCAGTGTCCCTTTAAGTAATAAAATGATCATTTTCCATTGTTCTCTCTATGTATTAAGCTTTGGTGTTCCAGACAAATAAAAGATAAGGAAGCAAATCTGTTTACACAAATGTAGAACATAATGAGATTTGATATCACCTTTAAGTTCAACCCATTGTAATAGGCTGTGGTTTCAAAGCACAAAATCAGCTACTTCATATACACAAATAAGCATGAAAATGGAATTTCTCAAATATTTTATACTCTGCAGTTGATATAACAAGTAATTTAAAATACATTAATGGAAAAACAATTTTACAGTGTACTGTCCCTTTAACATTGTATTCTCTATCTAAAACATGAGATAATTATTTTGTGTTTAATGTCCCTTTAGTAGAAATATACAACCATAATGAAGGTACTCACCAAGCAGCCATCCTCCTGAGAGTGTGCCAGATTCGAAAAGATGGAATAAGGAGGTCTGGTGCAGGATGTAGGAATCATGTGCACTACCTGGAAAGCCTGCATACACATGTGTGAATTTCAGAGTGGTATCGCAGACCATCTGGCAATTCAAGGAGTAAAACCCTTTCCTGTTAATATAGAGGATTGACTCCTCATATGGGCCCACGATACGCACATGTGTGCAATCAATTGCCCCCATGACATTGGGAATACCCCCCAGTCGATAGAAGCCTTGTTTAAGACGGTTCCATTCCTGGGGGGTACGGGGGAAATGAATGTATCGCTGTGTCTGGTTATCTAGAGCAGTCAAAACCTCCCCTAGAATCCTGGAGAAGGTAGATTGCGCTAGGCCAGACACAAGGCCCTCTGTTGACTGGAATGAGCCGGATGCCAGGAAGTGTACAACACACAACAGCTTCTGCATACCAGTTAGAGCTCGGTTCCTATTCGCTTGAGGGTCAATATCATCCTTCAAGACCTCATATAGGTCATTGAGGCTTGCAGAAGTCAAGCAATAATTTTCCCTGACCTCCACTTCTGTCATCCCAAACCCAAACAGGGTGACCCTAACCCTGTGTATCTTTGGTGCCCTTGCTCTTCCCCTCTGCTGGTGCCGATGTCTTATAGGCCCTGCTGGCCTATGACCAGCTGCAGCAACAACAGCAGCAGGGGCAGCACCAGGAACAGGGACAACAGCAGGAGGAGCAGGGACAGCAGCAGCAGCAGGAGCAGGGACGGCTACAGCACCATGACTAGGGACATCAGCAGCAGGTACATCATCCACAACAGGGGCTTGAGGAGCTTCCAGCACCCCTTGTGCCCCAAGATGCTGTCTGTGTATTTGTTGTCAAAAATGCAGGGGAAACATGGTGGCTAATGAGGGTGTGCATTGCCAGGTGTTTTAAGGCTGCAGGTCAGAGGTTGTGCTATTTGTGATTAGTTTGACACACTTGCAGGGGCAGGAATTAAGAATGCTTGGAAGAGGTTTAACTGTTTGAGGTTTGCTGCTGATATGTATGTTATTGAGCATGCATTTGTTGGGCCTTCAGAGACTTACATTGTTTTTTAGTCAGTGCAAGGGCTCCTGCGCCTGCAATTTGTGGCGAGATGAGAATGGAGTAGATTTTCTGAAATCTGCGAGCGTAAGTACTTACGCTGTATATTGGATACCAAACTGCACGTGTCATTCTATGGGTAAAATATGGCCGAAGGCAGAAATATGCGCGCGTAACTTCTATGTTACGCCGTATAAGTGGTACCAAACCAGCGCAAAATTTGGCGTCACCGGCTTTTGCGGGAGACGCTGCATATCGGATCGGGCCCGGATTATTTATTTTTGGTAATTTTTAATAATTTTTAAAGTCTTTTTTTATTTTATGACCAATTGTAGTTAACTGGGGTTAATTTAGGGGGTGTTAGGTTAGGGGGCTTAGTGATTAGATTAATACTTTGAATTGTGGGGGGGATGGCATTTTAGGGGTTAATAGGTTAATGAGGTAGATTGTGTTGTTGGGGTCCGGTGGATTAGGGGTTAATAGTTTTCATAGGTAGTTTGCGATGTGGTGGGGTTGGCATATTAGGGGTTAATAGGGGAATTGGGTACTTTGCGTTGTGGGGGTATGGCGGTTAAGGGGTTAATGGTGTTGATAGGGACTTTGCATTGTGGCGGGATGGCGGATTAGGGGTTAATACAATTATTAGCTACTTTACAATGCAGTGGTTGGCAGATTAGGGGTCAATAGTTTAAATAGGTACATTGCGTTGTGGGGGGATGGCGGTTTAGAGGTTAATACATTTTATTATTAGTTGTGAAGTGGGGGGTGGCAGATATAGGGGTTTTGACATGCCGGGTATATTTTTTAGAGGCGAGTTAGACTTTTATGGGTGATTAAACTTTTTTTTCCTTAGGCGCCAGCCGGCTGTATGTCTCCAGTGACATACAGCCGTATGTCACTGGAGACTCCAGAAATGTCTATTTCCGTACAGCGACATTTCATTCGACTTATGGCAGTATATAATCTGCCGGCACCATATATGTGATTCAGCCGATGTGCGAGGTGAACTTAGGGGCGGCATGGGTTTCAGCAGTTGCGCTGAAACCTACGCAGTATATGTAATCTCACCCAAAACTTGCAAAATACATTATTTAAGTCAGCAGAATTTTTCTAAAACCCATATGCAGAAGATTACCCCTCACCATTAACCCCTTAACAACCGAGGACATGTCAGGCACGTCCTAAAAAAAGCAGTCGCTAATGACCAAGGATGTGCCTTGCACGTCCTCTGGGTGTCATGTCGCTACCTGCGACGCCCTGGCTGTTGCCAGAGATATGGCGGTTGCTGCTCTGACTGTTGCCAGGGATGCAGCGGTTCCTGTGAGTGTGCGGCGATTATGTCATCGCCACACATCTCTTTCTCTGAAGCCAAATCCTTTGAGCTGCTTGGCGCCAATCGGCGTCTATGTAAGTACCTGCAGTGCTTACATACACTGGCCAAGTATAGGTGTTGCTTTGTGTTCTCCTGGGTGCTTTGTTACTGTATGCTGGATTGCTATACTGATATTGAACTCTGGCTGTCTTACCACTCTGCTTGCTTAACCCCTGAACTGCTGAATTGCCATACTGTTATTGAACATTGCCTGTCTGACCACTCTGTTTGCTTAACCCCTGAATTGCTGGATTGCCATACTGATATTGAACTCTGCCTAGCTGACCACTCTGCTTGCTTAACCCCTGAACTACTGGATTGCCATATTGTTGCCAAACTCTGCCTGTCTGACCACACTGCTTGCTTAACCCTGGACTATTGGATTGCCATATTGTTGCCAAACTCTGCCTGTCTGACCATTCTATTGGTTTACCCCTGAACTGTTACACTGCTGGATTTCCTTTGATGCTGGTACCCGCCTGTTCCTGCTCTTTCTATTGGTTCAGCCCAGAACTGCTCTACTGCTTGATTGCCTTCCTGTTGCTGGACTCAGCCTGTCTTGACCATTCCCTGTCTTCTTATTGTCCTTAAGGACTACCCTGTCTACCGTGAGTACTGCTTACCTCATTTCACTAAATTACTATGCAATGGGATATTTCCTAAAAGCAAAAAACATAAGAAACTGTCAGTCTGCCAGTACGTAACATGGCGGCTAATATGCAGAAAGGTGAGGGTTAGAGAGCTGTTTGGGGGGATGAGAGATGGGGGGTAAGGGCATATCCTACATTGCAGAATATATTTTAAAAATAACACATTTTAAATGAAAAACTTTTATTTTTATACTGGCAGACTTTCTGCCAGTAATTAAGATTGGGGTGACCTTTGGTGGGTGGGGGAGGGAAGAGAGCTGTTTGAGAGGGGTTAGGGAGGGATCAGGGGGTGGGATGTGTCAAGTGGGAAGCTGAGCTCTACACTAAAGCTAAACTTAACCTTACAAGCTTTTTTTTTATTTGATCGCATTTGGCGGTAAAATGGTGACATGAAATATAGCAAAATGGGCCTAGATCAACACTTTGTGTTGTCTACTACAAATAAATATATACATGTGAAAGGTCGTTCAGGGATTCCTGACAGATATCAGTGTTACAATGTACTATCGCTAATTTAAAAAAAAAAAAATTGAAATAGCAAAGTGCTACTTGTACTTATTGCCCTATAACTTTCAAAAAAAGCAAAGTACATGTAAAAATTGGATATTTCTAATCTCAGGACAAAATTTAGAAACTATTTAGCATGGGTGTTTTTTGGTGGTTGTAGATGTGTAACAAAGTTAGAAAAAGTGTGGGTTTTTTTTCAATTTTTCCATCATATTTAATAAAAAAAAAAATTATAGTAAATTATATATGATATGATGAAAATAATGGTATCTTTATAAAGTCCATTAAATGGCGAGAAAAACTTTATATAATATGTGTGGGTACAGTAAATGAGTAATAGGAAAATCACAGCCAAACACAAACTCAGAAATGTAAAAACAGCCTTGGTCCTTAACGGTAAGAAAATTAAAAAATGGGTTGGTCACTAAGGGGTTAAATAAAAAAAGAAAATGTGTAGTGAGAAGAGGCCGCTATGCAGCGAACACAAATATACAATAAAATAAACTATTAAGAGATCATAAGTTTCACAAATCTCCTGAAAAGATAATCTTATAAAACAAATGTCACAACTCTAACAGTGCAGAATTATTATTATTATTATTATCAGGTGTTTGTAGAGCGCCAACAGGTTCCACAGCGCTATGAACATGGGTGGTATATAAAAAAAAACGATTACAGGGATCAATGGGGAGAGAGGGTCCTGCCGAGAATTGCACTGTGAAGGTGAACTACAAACAGCTGGGCTCATAGGCTTACATGCTATGGGGTTTTAGGGGATAGCAGTGAAGATAGGAAGGTTAGTGTAGGTTGTAAGCGTCCCTGAATAGTAGAGTCTTCTCTTTTAAAACTAGGGGAGAGTCTTGTGGAGTGAGGCAGAGAGTTCCATAAGATCGGAGCCAGTCTTGAGAAATCTTGTAAATGGGAATGTGAGGAAGTAACAAGAGAGGAGGAGAGGAGGAGATCATGAGCGGAGCAAAGGGGATGAGAGGGAGAGTATTTGGAGACAAAGTCTGAGATGTAGGGGGGAGCAGTGCAATTGAGGGCTTTGTGTTTCAGAGTGAGAATTTTGTGTTTAATCCTGGAGGCAAGAGGAAGCCAGTGAAGGGATTGACAAAGAGGTGCGGCAGATGAAGAGCGACGTGTAAGGAAGATGAGCCTGGCAGAGGCATCAGTGACATGCAGTCATAGGAGGCAGCGCCTCCCCTGTCCTATGTGTGTATTACACTTTTTTTTAATTTTGTTTAATAAAAAATATATTTTTTTAAAGTTTACATATATACAGTATATAAATTTTTTATGTACCCTAAGGTAAGCCCCCCCACCCCCTGCCAACTCCACGATACAAGGCTGCCTGCCTGCAATTCATCCATATCCATGTTGTGCAATGGAGAGGCTGTGAGCTGTTCAGATGCCCTCACATTACACAACATGGATATCTTGTTAATTTAATTGTATGAGCCTAGAGCTCGCCCCACCCAGTTTGCTCCTAATAGAGGCTGCTGTCCAATGCAGTCCTAGAGGTGTCAGTGTATGTGTTTATCCTCAGTCCTAGAGGTGTCAGTGTATGTGTTTATCCTCAGTCCTAGAGGTGTCAGCATATGTGTTTATCTTCAGTCCTAGAGGTGTCAGTGTATGTGTGTATCCTCCGTCCTAGAGGTGTCAGTGTATGTGTTTATCCTCAGTCCTAGAGGTGTCAGTGTATGTGTGTATCCTCAGTCCTAGAGGTGTCAGTGTATGTGTGTATCCTCAGTCCTAGAGGTGTCAGTGTGTGTATCCTCAGTCCTTGAGGTGTCAGCATATGTGTTTATCCTCAGTCCTAGAGGTGTCAGTGTATGTGTGTATCCTCAGTCCTAGAGGTGTCAGCATATGTGTTTATCCTCAGTCCTAGAGGTGTCAGTGTATGTACGTCTGGGGTTTTGCTGTTTCTCTTGTTCAGAGAAGGATTGCCTGGTATTTCGGGGCTGGACTGTACTGTGAAGTCAGGATCAGACTGATATACTACAGGAAAGTTCTTCTCAGTGAAAGGCACATATTGAGCAAAAAGAGGCTGCTTCTAGGGTGGTAACTAGCCATAGAACAAGCTATTATGCTATTGTTCATTCCCAGGTTGAGCGCTTCTCTCTTTTTATTTGTGCCCGTGTATGTGTTTATCCTCAGTCCTAGAGGTGTCAGTTTATGTGTTTATCCTCAGTCCTAGAGGTGTCAGCATATGTGTGCACCCTCAGTCCTAGAGGTGTCAGTGTATGTGTGTATCCTCAGTCCTAGAGGTGTCAGTGTATGTATATCCTCAGTCCTAGAGGTGTCACTGTATGTGTGTATCCTCAGTCCTAGAGGTGTCAGTGTATGTGTGTATCCTCAGTCCTAGAGGTGTCAGTGTAGGCGTGTATCCTCAGTCCTAGAGGTGTCAGTGTAGGTGTGTATCCTCAGTCCTAGAGGTGTCAGTTTTTGATGTGTATTCTCAGTCCTAGAGGTGTCAGTGTAGGTGTGTATCCTCAGTCCTAGAGGTGTCAGTTTTTGGTGTGTATCCTCAGTCCTAGAGGTGTCAGTTTTTGGTGTGTATCCTCAGTCCTAGAGGTGTCAGCGTATGTGTGTATCCTCAGTCCTAGAGGTGTCAGCATATGTGTGTATCCTCAGTCCTAGAGATGTCAGCATATGTGTTTATCCTCAGTCCTAAAGGTGTCAGTGTATGTGTGTATCCTCAGTCCTAGAGGTGTCAGTGTATGTGTGTATCCTCAGTCCTAGAGGTGTCAGTGTATGCGTGTATCCTCAGTCCTAGAGGTGTCAGTGTATGCGTGTATCCTCAGTCCTAGAGGTGTCAGTGTATGTGTGTATCCTCAGTCCTAGAGGTGTCAGTGTATGTGTGTATCCTCAGTCCTAGAGGTGTCAGTGTATGTGTTTATCCTCAGTCCTAGAGGTGTTAGTGTATGTGTGTATCCTCAGTCCTAGAGGTGTCAGTGTATGTGTGTATCCTCAGTCCTAGAGGTGTCAGTGTATGTGTTTATCCTCAGTCCTAGAGGTATCAGTGTATGTGTGTATCCTCAGTCCTAGATGTGTCAGTGTATGTGTGTATCCTCAGTCCTAGAGGTGTCAGTGTATGTGTGTATCCTCAGTCCTAGAGGTGTCAGTGTATGTGTGTATCCTCAGTCCTAGAGGTGTCAGTGTATGTGTGTATCCTCAGTCCTAGAGGTTTCAGCATATGTGTTTATCCTCAGTCCTAGAGGTGTCAGTGTATGTACGTCTGGGGTTTTGCTGTTTCTCTTGTTCAGAGAAGGATTGCCTGGTATTTCGGGGCTGGACTGTACTGTGAAGTCAGGATCAGACTGATATACTACAGGAAATTTCTTCTCTGTGAAAGGCACATATTGAGCAAAAAGAGGCTGCTTCTAGGGTGGTAACTAGCCATAGAACAAGCTATTATGCTATTGTTCGTTCCCAGGTTGAGCACTTCTCTCTTTTTATTTGTGTCAGTGTATGTGTTTATCCTCAGTCCTAGAGGTGTCAGTTTATGTGTTTATCCTCAGTCCTAGAGGTGTCAGTTTATGTGTGTATCCTCAGTCCTAGAGGTGTCAGTGTATGTGTTTATCCTCAGTCCTAGAGGTGTCAGTGTATGTGTGTATCCTCAGTCCTAGAGGTGTCAGTGTATGTGTGTATCCTCAGTCCTAGAGGTGTCAGTGTATGTGTGTATCCTCAGTCCTAGAGGTGTCAGTGTTTGTGTGTATCCTCAGTCCTAGAGGTGTCAGTGTATGTGTCTATCCTCAGTCCTAGAGGTTTCAGTGTATGTGTGTATCCTCAGTCCTAGAGGTGTCAGTGTAGGTGTGTATCCTCAGTCCTAGAGGTGTCAGTGTAGGTGTGTATCCTCAGTCCTAGAGGTGTCAGTTTTTGATGTGTATTCTCAGTCCTAGAGGTGTCAGTGTAGGTGTGTATCCTCAGTCCTAGAGGTGTCAGTTTTTGGTGTGTATCCTCAGTCCTAGAGGTGTCAGTGTATGTGTGTATCCTCAGTCCTAGAGGTGTCAGCATATGTGTATCCTCAGTCCTAGAGATGTCAGCATATGTGTTTATCCTCAGTCCTAAAGGTGTCAGTGTATGTGTGTATCCTCAGTCCTAGAGGTGTCAGTGTATGTGTGTATCCTCAGTCCTAGAGGTGTCAGTGTATGTGTGTATCCTCAGTCCTAGAGGTGTCAGTGTATGTGTTTATCCTCAGTCCTAGAGGTGTCAGTGTATGTGTGTATCCTCAGTCCTAGAGGTGTCAGTGTATGCGTGTATCCTCAGTCCTAGAGGTGTCAGTGTATGTGTGTATCCTCAGTCCTAGAGGTGTCAGTGTATGTGTGTATCCTCAGTCCTAGAGGTGTCAGTGTATGTGTTTATCCTCAGTCCTAGAGGTGTCAGTGTATGTGTGTATCCTCAGTCCTAGAGGTGTCAGTGTATGTGTGTATCCTCAGTCCTAGAGGTGTCAGTGTATGTGTTTATCCTCAGTCCTAGAGGTGTCAGTGTATGTGTGTATCCTCAGTCCTAGATGTGTCAGTGTATGTGTGTATCCTCAGTCCTAGAGGTGTCAGTGTATGTGTGTATCCTCAGTCCTAGAGGTGTCAGTGTATGTGTGTATCCTCAGTCCTAGAGGTGTCAGTGTATGTGTGTATCCTCAGTCCTAGAGGTGTCAGCATATGTGTTTATCCTCAGTCCTAGAGGTGTCAGTGTATGTACGTCTGGGGTTTTGCTGTTTCTCTTGTTCAGAGAAGGATTGCCTGGTATTTCGGGGCTGGACTGTACTGTGAAGTCAGGATCAGACTGATATACTACAGGAAAGTTATTCTCTGTGAAAGGCACATATTGAGCAAAAAGAGGCTGCTTCTAGGGTGGTAACTAGCCATAGAACAAGCTATTATGCTATTGTTCGTTCCCAGGTTGAGCGCTTCTCTCTTTTTATTTGTGTCAGTGTATGTGTTTATCCTCAGTCCTAGAGGTGTCAGTTTATGTGTTTATCCTCAGTCCTAGAGGTGTCAGTTTATGTGTGTATCCTCAGTCCTAGAGGTGTCAGTGTATGTGTTTATCCTCAGTCCTAGAGGTGTCAGTGTATGTGTGTATCCTCAGTCCTAGAGGTGTCAGTGTATGTGTGTATCCTCAGTCCTAGAGGTGTCAGTGTATGTGTGTATCCTCAGTCCTAGAGGTGTCAGTGTATGTGTGTATTCTCAGTCCTAGAGGTGTCAGTGTATGTGTCTATCCTCAGTCCTAGAGGTGTCAGTGTATGTGTGTATCCTCAGTCCTAGAGGTGTCAGTGTGTATTTTTCTTTCATGATTCAGATCAGGTATACAATTAGAACATTTACAATATACTTCTATTATTTAATTTGCTTCCTTCTCTTGTTATCCTTTGCTAAAATGTTTATCTAGGAAAGCTCAGGAGCAGCAAAGAAACTAGGTTCTAGCTGCTAATTGGTGGCTGCATATATATACCGATAGTCATTGGCTCACCCATGTGTTCAGTTATAAACCTGTAGTGCATTGCTGCTCCTTTAACAAATGATACTAAGAGAATGAAGGTGATAAAATAAAAGAAGTAAACTAGAAAGTAGTTTGAAACAATTGTATGTTCTACCTAAATCATGAAAGAAAAATGTATGGTTTAATGTTCCTTTAAGAAATACAATTGCAGTTGCTTTGTAAGGAAGGATAACACCTAATAGAGAATAATGTGTTACTTAAAGGTATAGGAAAGTAAAAAAAAAAAATGTTTTTAACAACTTTAGATTTTTTACTTCTGTTATCTATTTTGCTTTCTTTTTTTGGTATCATTTGAAAAGCATACCTAGGAGCAGAAATGTGCTACATGTAGCATCTAGTGATTAGCTCATTTAATGTGTTAAGTTAGCACCCAGTAGTGCATTGCTGCATATCCTTCTACAAAGGATACCTAGAGAATGACGCAAATTTAATAATAGCATTAAATTGGACTATTTAATCGTAAATTTAAGCTACCTTTATCGGGTTCATATATGTTTTTCTCTGGCATATCACAGCCAGTGCCTCACCAGCCTCTGACCTCACTGCACGTCACTGAGAGGCATTCATTATGGATTGTAAAGGAGCTAGGTGGCAGCTAGGGAGATCAGAGAGGATAGAGTTGCAGTAGTCAATGCTGGAAAGGATGAGAGAGTGAATTAAAATCTTTGTTGTGCCTTGTGTAAGGAAATGTCTAATGTTAGCGATGTTTTTAAGGTGGACGCGGCAGACTTTTGCCAAGGACTGAATGCGAAAAAGAAAAGATCTGAGTCAAGTGTGACCCCAAAACATCGGGCATGTGAGGTTGGGGTAATGATGGAGTTGTCAACAGTTATAGAGACATGGGGGGGTGGGGATTTTTGAAGAAGGGGGAAATAAGGAGCTCCATTTTGGAGAGATTTAGCTTGAGGTAGTGAGAGGACATCCAAGATGAGATATGAGAGAGACAGTTAATGACACGGGTTAGCAAGGAAGGAGATAGTTCTGGTGCAGAGAGGTAGATTTGTGTATCGTCGGCATACAAATGATAATGAAACCCGTGGGACATTATTAAGGAACATAGTTAGAACGTCTAGATTGAGAAAAAAAGGGGATCGAGGACAGAGCCTTGCGGTACCCCAACAGAAAGAGGTAGCGGGGCAGAGGATACCCCAGAGAAGGCTACACTAAAGGTATGGTTAGACAGATAGGAAGAGAACCAAAAGAGAGCTGTGTCACAGATGCCGAAGGATTGGAGGGTATGGAGCAAAAGAGGGTGGTCGACAGTATCAAAGGCTGCAGACAGATCAAGGAGGATAAGTAGAGAGAAGTTGCCTTTTGATTGTAGGTCATTGGTAACCTTAACAATTGCTGTCTCTGTTGAATGAAGGGGGTGAAATCCAGATTGCAATGGGTCAAGGAGGAAGTATAATGTAAGGAAATGGGATAGACGTACATGTACTAGCTTTTCAAGAAGCTTTGAGGCAAGAGATAGTAGGGAAATAGGTCGGTAGTTGGATGTGGAGGTTAGATCGAGCGAAGGTTTTTTGAGGATAGGTGTGACTAATGCATATTTAAGAGATGTGGGAGCTATACCAGTGCTGAGGGAGAGGTTGAAGATGTGTGTGAGTATAGGGGATAGGGTAGAAAAGAGAGAGGGGAGTAGTTGTGAGGGGATGGGGTCGAAGGGACAGGTAGTGAGGTGAGAGGATAGTATAAGGGCAGAAATGTCATCCTCTGTAACAGGGGCAAAAGAGCTAAATTTATGGCTATGTGGGTTTTGGATGATTGTGAGCTTTTGAGGGGGTGGGAGACTGGTAGTATGTTGAGAGCTGATTTCATTTCTGATAGAGTTGATTTTGTTGTTGAAGTAGCTGGCAAAATCTTGGGCTGAGAGAAAAGTTGTGGTGGGAGGTGGGAGTGGGAGAGGAAGAGTATTGAATGTGGAGAACAGACGTTTTGGGTTTGAAGAAAGAGTAGAGATAATAGTAGAGAAGTAATGTTGCTTATATAGATTAAGGACAGAATAGTAAGAGTTCAAGATGAACTTACAGTGAAGAAAGTCAGCATAACTTTGAGATTTCCTCCAGTGTCACTCAGCAGTATGGGAACATGTGCGTAGGTACCGTGTCAGAGGAGTATGCCAGGGCTGAAGATGGGTGTATGTTTTCCGAGCTATGGTAGGTGAGGCCAGGTTATCAAGGACCGATGTAAGGGTGGAGTTATAGTGGCAGATGAATTCATCAGGACAGGAAAAGGAGGGGATGGAAGAGAGAAGAGATTCAAGAGAGCTAGCGAGCTGGTGCTGATCTAATGACTTGATTCTTCTGTGAAGTTTAATGTGAGGGGTAGAAGGAGGGAGAGTTGTAGGGAGGGAGGTGATGGTAAAAGTGAGGAGGTGGTGGCCAAAAGAGGAAGTGAGTTGCAGAAGTTGTTTTGCAGAGGAGGCAGAGGGATTATCAACAGGGAGGTTGAAGTCACCGAGAATAAGGGCAGGGGTATCCGAGGAAAGGAAGGAAGGTAGCCAGATGGCAAAGTGAACTAGAAATAGAGTTGTGGAGCCAGGGGGCGGTATATGACTGTAACGAGTATAGAGAGGGGAGAGAATAAGCGAATCATGTGTGTTTCAAATTAGGAAAATGTGAGGGAAGAGAAGGGATGAATTTGTTGAAAGGTGCAACAAGAGGAAAGTAAAATACCAACACCACCTCATTGTCTATTGTCAGACCTAGGAATGTGGCTGAAGTGGAGACCCCCATGTGACAGTGCAGCAGAGGAAGCAGTGTCTGAAGGAGAGAGCTAGGTTTCTGTGAGAGCCAGAAATTTGAGAGAGTGGGAGATAAAGTGGTCATGGATAGAAGTGAGTTTGTTGCAAACAGAGTGAAAGTTCCATAGTGTACAAGTGGGTGGTGGCTTTAGATGCAGGAGGAATACGATTAAGGTTACCAGAGTTTTGTTTTTGAAGTCTATTGAAGGGCACTGTGCAGGGCAGGGAAGTTGTGGGGGACCAGGATTAGGGGAGATGTCACCAGCAGCTAGTATGAGCAAGAGGGAGAGTGACAGGAAATGAGGTGCGGATTTGCAGTAGTGAGACTGTTTTTGTGATGAGTTGCAAGGGGGAGAGAGAGTCTTTAGGAATGTGTGAAGTTCATGAATACAAAAGTAAGGTGAGGTTAAGAGAGATGGGCTAATGAGCAATGCAGGTGGTGAGGGGTAATGAGTAATTGAGTAAAGTAGTTTGTTGAACAGACAAAAGGTGGCAAAAAGGGATATTAAGATATTGTGCATTTTTTACAAAATAGTCAGTGTATAAAACTCAGTATAAAAACAGAACTTGCCTTATCCCTTGTCCAATCCTTGTTCAATTCTTGTATAATTTGTTGTGCCTCACTTATAAATGTTCACTTAAGAGATGTGAACAGATGATCTTACACTATTGCTATCTAACCTACATTGCTAGCCCCTTCATTGCTTTCCCCATAGCAGTGTTAAATTTATAGGCCAGAGCATTCAGCTGAATGCAGTAAATTAGGTAATGACCTGATCAAAGACAGTCAAAAAGCCAATTGGTAAAATTTGATTCAGGGTGAGATAAGTTAAAAATAACAGACAATAGAATTTGGGAGAGGCTGTAGTTAAACCATTAGTGAAATTAAAAAAATTAGGAATTAAAACAAGTATTTGCAAGGTTTGAACACTACATAGATAAAGTCAAGATATCAGCAGGGTAAATACATAATTAATTATACAGACAAATGAAAAAAGACAGGCTTGCAATACAGATGACACAAAAAAACAGGGAATTAGCAGGCTTTGAATGCAGGGATCAATTCACATACCAAAGAAAGGCATGTAGTACAAATGACACAAAAAAACAGGGAAATTGGCAGGATTTGAATACAGGGATCAATTAACATACAGAATAACAGTATACCACTACTTGCAATATTAGTATAAAAAAGGGACGTCTCCCTATAGAACAGGTAATAAAGTTAAAAGCACATACAGTATATAATGTGCACACAAAAGTAAGACTTTCTGAGATCGGTAAACCACCTATGTGATTCAAATGACACAAAGTAATTATGTATTCCACCACACAGTCATAATCAGGTGTACTTGCGTTTCACAAATATGGCTCTTATAGCTGTTCCAGCATAAGAAAGCAGGGTTAATTATGACCTTCCTTATAGTCACTTTGTTGTTCCAAGTTTAATTATAGTAGCCAGAAACCTGATTATATTACCTGACCCTGGTATCTCCTGTATGCCTGGTGCTCACAAACAGCAGGCATCACATCTCCAAAGCCGTATGCACACTTTGTGTGAACCAGGTGAGAATTCCTGCTTCCAAGTGTAACGTTCCACTCAGCTTAACAGTCTTCCAATAACGGTCACCTGACCCGGGGTTGTCTTTTCATTAGACTAAAAGCGGACTTTTGAAATTTTTTCAACACAAGCAGTATAGAGTTTCCTTTGGCATGCAAGTGTTAACAGTAATCACAAAGGCTCTCCACAGTATTCAATTGATGCGTTTCACCTAATTTCTAGGGCTTTATCAAGATAAAAGGAAACTATACTGCCTGTGTTGACAAATTTTCAAAAGTCTGCTTTTCGACCAATGAAAAGATGACCCCAGGTCAGGTGACCAGTATTGGAAGTAACTGTTAAGCTGAGTGGAATGCTACACTGGGAAGCAGGAAGTCTCACCAGGTTCACACAAAGTGTGCATATGGCTTGAGAGACGTGATACCTGCTGTTTGTGAGCACCAGGCATACAGGAGATACCAGGGTCAGTTAATATAAGCGGTTGCTGGCTACTATAATTACACTTGGAACAACAAAGTGACTATATAAAATGTGATAATTTACCCTGCTTTCATATGCTGGAACAGCTATAAGAGCCGTGTTTGTGAAATGCAAATACACCTGATTATGACTGTGTGGTGTAACACATACTGACTTTTTGTCATTTGAATGACCTAGGTCATTGGATTGATCTCAGAAAGTCTTACTTTTGTGTGCACATTATATACTGTATGTGGTTTTAACTTTATTACCTGTTCTATAGGGAGACGTCCCATTTTTATTTTAATATTGCAAGTAATGGTATACCGTTATTCTGCACTTTTAGAGAGGTTTTTAAGATTGTGACATTTGTTTTATACGATTAAATTTTCAGGAGCTTTGTGAAACTTATGATCTCTTAATAGTTTATTTTATTGTATATTGTGTTCGCTGTATAGTGCCCTCTTCTCACTCCACATTTTCTTACCTTTTCTCTATAAGCTATTGAAAAGCTTATTCTGAAGAGTGGTTGTAACACCCCCAGCGCCTACCCTATTTTCTCACCGTTAACCCCTTAAGGACCAACGACGTACCTTGGTTGTCGCTGGCCTTTTTTTGGGACTTGATTGTTTTATAGCGCGGTCTTGCCACCAGCGTTGAGACTGCTCTATTCCACAAAGCCTTCTGGAGGGAGGGCATTAATAGCGTGTTCTTGCTAGACTTGTGCTATTATGTCCTGAAAAAACCCTTAACGACCAGTGACATACAGGGTACATTGTGGTCATTAAGGGGTTAAATAAATAAACACTGAAAATACAAAGTCTTTTGGTAGTGGTATCTATTGTGACAGGCTATGTTCTGCAAATAACAGATACGCTGAACTAGCCCACTAAGCAGCACATCAGCCATGGTTTGAGCAGGGTCAGAGTGTGCATTAATATTTATAGATTTCTACTAAATTTGTGCTGGACTGGCTATCAGAAAAGGAGTATGTCTCTTTTGTTGATTTAGAATCACAGCTGATAGCTCCATTTTCACTTAAAGCATTGGTTCATATTCCATTTGCAAGATTACCAGTAAATGTGTCACATTTGTACACCTTTAAGTACATAATCCTGGCATGGCAGAAAGTTAAATCAGAGTTTTTACCTTTGTTAGGGATTCCGGATTTCCCACCTGGGCTCATGCATGAAGTTTTCTCTATATGGGCCAGGAATGGTCTTAGAAACTTAATGGACATTTGTGTAAATGAGTCATTAACGATAAGGACATTTACGGAGTTAAGATCTAATTTCAATTTACCAAAAACCTCTTTCTATGCCTAGCTTCAGATTCAGCATTGGATTGGAACACTACGTGTGGAGACTGGGATCAACCTTTCTCTTGGGGGTTTGGATGATATTATCAGACTATATCATTGTGGGAAGGTTACTATTTCACTTCTCTATAATATGCTTATCAAGTATCATGGGTTAATACACATTGATAATTTAGTGAGGAAGTGGAACAAAATTCTTCCAAACCTTACTAAAGAACATATTCTCCAAAGCTTTAAGCTAACCGATCAAACTCTGGTCTCTACAGACTGGAGGGAATCGCACTTTAAATTAATACATTTATTATATATCACTCCAAGCAAGATGACAAAATGGTATAAAAAAGCAGACAACTGTCCGAAATTTAATTTCATGGATGCAGACAAAATGCATTGCTTTTGGACCTGTCCTAAAGTTTCACAGTTTTGGAGTAAAGTCTGCTTTTGGATAAATAAGGTATTTTCTAGTAGTCTTATTCTCCGGCCGAAACATATTTTCTTTCTTTTAAGTCATGAGGAACCATATATTAGCATCAGGCTTATAAATACGGTAATTCTAGTTGGACGTAATGTCATCCTTGGAAACTGGAAAACTACACAGGAACCTAAATTTGTAAATAAAATTCATAATCAGATAATACTGGAACAATTCAGTCTGAGAAATCCCAATGACAATCAAATACAAAGATTTTTCCTTAAATGGGAGAAAATAATATTAACTCTACCCTTAGAGGCTCAATTACAGTTAATTGCCCCATTAAGGGAATCTAGTTGGTTTATGCAACAAGTGGAACTCAGCTTATTTTCATCTAACTGGCAAGTATAATTGGGCGGAGGGGGGTTCTCTCCTTTTTTTTTCTTTTTTTTCTGTGTCCTCCCTCCCCCTACCCCAGGAGCTGGTTAGTCATCTTAAGGTGTCATACGGAGTTAGTAGTAATTATTATAGGAGTATATTATTTTATACTATTGACGAGATAAGGACGATAAGTTCCTCTTCTTATGCTCTGTTTTTTGTTTTTTTGTTGTTGTGTTATTATACACCTAATAAGCTTTAATAGGTGTCCAACTCTTTGTGCTGTTTTCTTTTTTTTTTTTCCCCTCTTCTCCTTTATTTACTTCTTCCCTTTTTAGGAGGGTTTGATACATAATTAGAAATGTATTTTTCCCCTAATATGTATTCATTGTGATAATAACTCACCTCCTTTCTTTTTTCTGTACCCTGAAATGATATTTCAATAAAATATGAAATTAAAAAAATATATATATATATTTATAGATTTGGGGATAACACAAAAAGTGGCGTCTCATAAGTAAGTCTACTACAATACATATCATATTGCTCAATATTTTTAAAATAAGCAGATGCATTTTTATTTGATTTTTGTATATTTTTTTTTTAATTCTTACTGCTCACAAAAATATTTCTTATAAAAGTGCATTCATCTTTATGTTTAATAGTAGTGATGTCGCGAACCTAAAATTTTGGGTTCGCGAACAGCGAACGCGAACTTCCACAAATGTTCACAAACCGGCGAACCGGGCAAACTGCCATAGACTTCAATAGGCAGGCGAATTTTAAAACCCACAGGGACTCTTTCTGGCCACAATAGTGATGGAAAAGTTGTTTCAAGGGGACTAACACCTGGACTGTGGCATGCCGGAGGGGGATCCATGGCAAAACTCCCACGGAAAATTACATAGTTGATGCAGAGTCTGGTTTTACTCCATAAAGGGCATAAATCACCTAACATTCCTAAATTGTTTGGAATAACGTGCTTTAAAACATCAGGTATGATGTTGTATCGATCAGGTAGTGTAAGGGTTACGCCCGCTTCACAGTGTGCAGTGTAGGTGATATACCTGACCTGATCATGCTTTGCATACCAGGTATCAGTTGTCAGATGGACCCTTGCCCCAACACTGTGTGCCAGACATGCCATTATAGCAGACTTATATGGCTTTGGCGTTGCTTTTTGGTAATTAGAAGGCTGCTAAATGCCACTGCGCACCACGCGTGTTTTATGCCCAGCAGTGAAGGGGTTAATTAGGGAGCATGTAGGCAGCTTGTAGAGTTAATTTTAGCTTAAGTGTAGTGTAGTAGACAACCCAAAGTATTGATCTAGGCCCATTTTGGTATATTTAATGCCACCATTTCACCTCCAAATACGATCAAATAAAAAAAAAATGTTCACTTTTCCACGAACTTTAGGTTTCTCACAGAAATTATTTACAAACAACTTATGCAATTATGGCATAAATGGTTGTAAATGCTTCTCTGGGACCCCCTTTGTTCAGAAATAGCAGACTTATATGGCTTTGGTGTTGCTTTTTGGTAATTATAAGGCTGCTAAATGCCACTGCGCACCACACGTGTTTTATGCCCAGCAGTGAAGGGGTTAATTAGGGAGCATGTAGGGAGCTTGTAGAGTTAATTTTAGCTTAAGTGTAGTGTAGTAGACAACCCAAAGTATTGATCTAGGCCCATTTTGGTATATTTCATGCCACCATTTCACCGCCAAATGCGATCAAATTTAAAAAAAAAACTTACATTTTTTCGCAATTTTAGGTTTCTCACTGAAATTATTTACAAACAGCTTGTGCAATTATGGCACAAATGGTTGTAAATGCTTCTCTGGGATCCCCTTTGTTCAGAAATATCAGACATATATGACTTTGGCGTTGCTTTCTGGTAATTAGAAGGCCGCTAAATGCTGCTGCGCATCACACGTGTATTATGGCTAGCAGTGAAGGGGTTAATTAGGTAGTTTGTAGGGAGCTTGCAGGGTTAATTTTAGCTTTAGTGTAGAGATCAACCTCCCACCTGACACATCAGACCCCCTGATCCCTCCCAAACAGCTCCCTTCCCTCCCCCATCCCACAATTGTCACCGCCATCTTAAGTACTGGCAGAAAGTCTGCCAGTACTAAAATAAAAGGTTTTTACATTTTTTTATTTTTTTTAGCATATTTACATATGCTGTGGTGTAGCATCCCCCCTTAGCCCCCAACCTCCCTGATCCCCCCCAAAACAGCTCTCTAACCCTCCCCATCGGCCTTATTGGTGGCCATCTTGGGTACTGGCAGCTGTCTGCTATTATTTCACAGTCAAAACAGTGTTGTTTTTTTTTAAATGTACACCACTGTTACACCAGATATGAGTGGTGACACTGGGCAAGTGGGCACAGTATACGCTGTGAGCCTGACACACACGCTGGCAGGCAGGCAACTGCAATTAGATTACACAGGGGAAAAAAAAAAAGCAGACTGATGTTCTAGCCCTAAAAGGGCTTTTTGGGGTGCTGTCCTTACAGCAGAGATCAGATGAGTCCTTCAGGACTGTAGTGGACACTGAATACACTAGCCTAGCTATCGATTTCCCTATTAAATCAGCAGCAGCTACACTGTCCCTCCTCTCACCAAAAATGCAGCTTGCGAATGAATCTAAAATGGATGCTGTCCAGGAGGTGGGAGGGTCTGGGAGGGAGGGTTTGCTGCTGAATGTGTCTCCTGACTGTGAGATATAGGGTCAAAGTTTACTCAATGATGAGGAATAGAGGGTGGACCGAACATGGCATATGTTCGCCGTCCGCTGCGAACGCGAACATGCTATGTTCGCCGGGAACTATTCGCCGGTGAACTATTCGCGACATCACTATTTAATACCTCTAATCTAAAGTGCAGAGTATCTTGAAAATTTAAGTATATTTTAGTAGAGGAGTGATAAAAGTTTAAGAATATTATAATACTTTAATAATGTGTTTGGTATGGTGTAATCATACTATTAGAATTAAGTTTATACAGTACAAAAGGGTTTACTTCTAATATGGCAGTCACATTGTAACAAACGTGTTATTAATATAGAAAACATTTGGTACAGAACCATCACAATATTAAATATTAATATTAACCGGATCATGTAACCGCAGGTAGCCTTTCCTTTCCTTAGCTTACCTTGCGCCACGTCAGGATCCGTTTCTGTTGTAATGTCTCTTTCTTGTGGTTTAAAAGATATCGTGAGCGCTCACTTATTCTTTTAAAATCCAATGTGAGATGTAGGATATGGTTTTCTCAACATGTTTCGTCTGAATGACGAAACATTACAGCAGAAACGGATCCTGACGTGACGCAAGGTGAGCTAAGGAAAGGATAGGTTACCTGCGGTCACATGATCCGGTAAGCGGAAGGAGAAAGGAAACAGAATAACACTGTTTGCAACAAAGTGGCAACTAGAAAGCCATGAGAAAGACGGAATCTTAAACAGACCGGACGGCAGAGAGAAAGGATACGTGACTAAAACAGGAGTGTTCAACTAAGAGTCCCGGAAGGTAGGACGGTAGCGGAAGAAGGAGTTAATACCCGCTGAAATCCTTTACTATCAGAAACGCCTCTAGTAATATATTATTGAACAAAGTTTTGCACAGATTGACTTTATATTGAAACGGATATTACTACAGAAACCCACCTCCTAAACTGCTATTGACCATTTTTCAATTGAAAAAAAGCACTTCTAAGACTAAACCTCTTTTTAAGTATATGTTTTATTTTAAATAAGTATTTTTTAGACACTGCACTAAAGAAGTGTGCCATTAGATGTAAACGAAAGCCCTGTGATTTCAAAAGAAGCTATTTACCTAAGTGCTTATAACAGTATATCGATTTTAGAATTGTTGTTGAATTTTTGTATTGGCATTTTATAGACTGACGTAAGTCAGGTTTTCTAGATAATTTTTAAACTGGTATGAATGAGAACACCGGTGTATGATAAGGAACATGTATGTTTGAGAATATAAGAAAATAAATTGCTGTTTTTTTCACATTATAAATCTAAGTTGTGTTTTAATTGTACATACTATTTGTTTTTTTAAGACATTTGATATATACTGGCAATTAGAGTATCCTAAGGCAATATTGCCATAATATTATTCATCTTCCACCAATTAATTTGGATGAATCGTTATCTATAAAATAGACTGAGGTTGAAATTACCCAATTATCCACACCAGCATTTTTTGAGCCATTTCTTTATGTATGATCAATTAAACAATATTAGAACTAAACACGTACAGTACAGTGAAAACGTGTAGCGTTTAAAAAATACAGTATTAAAAGAGCTTTCTATTTTTTAAAATAACTAATTTTACAAAGTGCAAAGCTAAACAAACCACACTTTTGTAAATGAAAAAGCAGTGGCTACTGTTTTCAATGAGATATTAATATCATGCACATGAAATCTTTTTCTTAAAGATAAAAGAACACACCAAAAATGTAAAAACACTTTTATTTAAATAACAAAGTTACTTTAAATACATAATATAGTATTTAACAGTATAATACATATATACAGTATATAACACAATGCATACACATATACAATACACCCACTATTCCAAAGGTTTCTTATTAACGTTTTTTTTTGTGTCTATTAAAAAGGGTGATCACATACATTACAGATATATAGGTGTTTGATGGTTGTTTCACGGGAATTCCATGAGAGAAACCTGTTTTATAATAGAATGTGTATAGCAAATAATGCTTGCTAGCACAAACACCTTGTCAGTATTTTTATATGTGGAAAAAGTGGTTAAAAATTGAAATGTAACTTTTATTATATATAAATGTTAAAAAAAGATAGCAGTAGTAACAAAATATCTGCTGCCCAAATAAATATTAAAGACATTTCATTTTGTGCAGTAAATACAAATAAATTGATGAATCAAATGCAGTTATAGAATAACATCTCTTTCGAAAAAGGTATTAGGAGAGTTTAAGTGTCCAATCAAAAAGGCCCCTGACACGGTCACATTTTACTATATGTTTCTTCTGAGGACCATGTCAGGGACCTTTTTCTTTTCTTTTAATTTCCTGGCTATTTGTGGAAAATTTATTTTGTTAAAATGAATCTAATAATTCATGCTTAAATTAAATTATAGGGGATATTTTCTATGTAAGGAACAGATATTTTGTTACTACTGATGTCTTTTTTAACATTTGTATATAATAAAAGTTACATTTTAAGTTGTAACCACTTTTTCCACTTACAAACATACCAAAAAGGTTTTTGTGCTAACACACATTTTTATAACACCTATTTTATTATAGGTAAAATATGTTTTTGTTCATGTTATTTAATGCACAGCTACCTATTTTAGACATATCATAACTTTAATTATAATACAAAGTCTATAGAGCATATGTAATTTCAATTTCATCACTTGTCTATTCTTTTAATTTGTCACTGTATTATATCGGGAAAACATTGCCAGGAATTTTGTAATGTGATAAACAATATCTGCCAGCTTAGGTGAATCATTCTACACATATATGTCTCGTATCCTTTCAGTGGCAAGATCAGAAATTTCTAAGAACTCTACTGAATGTACAGTGAAACTTAGTTTGCATATCTATTATTTGAACTTTTGCAAATCACAAACCATTGTTACATTCACTGAAAACATATTTTGAAAGCATTCCCCCTCCATGCTGCTGAGATCTGCAATGTGGGTGGAAACACATCACCACATTGGTAGACACAGGATTTTTAGGAGATATATACAGACGGCATTGAAGCCTGGCTCCTTTTTTACACTATGTCTCCACTAGTTTTATTTTATGAACATTGTAGTATACAAATGCTAATATTATGGACACCTTTCAACCAATGTTACATAAAGGATTCTTATTTTCATAGAATAAAATGCTAACATTATTGAAATTTAATTATCATCAAGCACATTAAAGATTGTTTGCATAGTCATTGCAGTGATGAGTTTGACATATAATAATTACCATCCTATTCCATTATGAGAAGCACTAAGCCTTCCAGCACTGATTCAGACATAAATGAATAGGGTCCATATTCAATTCTAGTTTTATGTATGTATGTATATATATACTGTATATATATATATATATATGTATATATATGTATATATATATATATATATATATATATATAGTATATACTATCCCACTAAGCACATCACAGCACAAAACTATCAGCCAAGGTTTGAGCAGTGTCTTGGTGATACATTTAGGGGCAGTTTGGATGTGTTTGCAACTGTCATCAGACCTACCAACTTTATATATCAATCGTACTGCACTTTGGGGTACCCTTATCCTCATAACAAAGCATTTGTTTTGCTGCATTTTAAAGAATGGAGAGTGCCACTCTGTGCTGTTGTACTTGGACAAAGTCTGTCTTCTATATAATCCATATTTTCTCCCTCTCTAGATTCTTTCTTTTCCTTCCATCACTTTCTTTTCCTCTTTTCTCATTGTAGTTTGCACTTTTGTTGAAAATAATCATATTATATCAAATAAAGAAATCAGCAAAAAGTTCCTGATAACAACACCAGTCAGGAAGCTATATCTGATAAAAGACAGCAAAATTCTACATAATCTCATTGGTTTTACTGCTTGCCGCACAGAGTGCCTTTTTTATTTCCCCCAGTTGCATATGTCCTATCTTCCATAAATGTGCCTTGCTCAAATATTGAATATCTTCCCTTTGTTTGCTTAATGACTCCCTCTATTTTGTCAACAAGAAACAAAGTTCTTCCCTCTGGCTATAAACCAGCATTTGGATGTAGGATCAGAAGACGTACATGAAATAAGATTGCTGTCAAAAAGGCACTGCAAATTCTTTAAAATTGTACATAACTTGTGATATACAAACATAAATATAAATTTACAAATATTTTTTTTTTTGGAAATACATTTTTTTTTAGAATATAAATCTTTAATTACAAATACAATTACTATTATTATAATTTTATTATTATTATTGATATTATTATTATATATTTTTTAAGTACTTTTTTTTTTTTTTTTTAAATATACCAGAATGTGTCAAAACACTGTCAAAAATAGAGGTCATATAGGAAAGTTGTTTAAAATTGTATTCTCTATCTTAACCCCTTAACGACCGAGGACGTGCAGGGTACGTCCTCAAAAAAAAGGCAGTTAACGCCTGAGGACGTACCCTGCACGTCCTCGGTGTGGAAAGCAGCTGGAAGCGATCCTGCTCGCTTCCAGCTGCTTTCCGGTTATTGCAGTGATGCCTCGATATGGAGGCATCCTGCAATAACTCTAGATGGCCATCCGATGCAGAGAGAGCCACTCTGTGGCCCTCTCTGCACCGGACATCGATGGCCGGTATCGTTGGTGGGTGGGAGCCGACTTGGGAGGCGGGTGGGCGGCCATCGATGGGCCGGGTAATGTAGAGGGGGGCGGGATCGGGGGCAGGGCCATTGGGGGCGCGCACGGACGCGCGCGTGCACGGGGGGCGGCGGGCGGGCGCGTGCACGGGGCGGGAGCGGGTGGGAACGCTACACTACAGAAAATATAACTGTGCATAAAAGTTTGAGAAAGGGGTATTTTTATTTGAAATATAAATCGAAGGTATCTAGGAGGGGGTGGGGGGTTGGTCTTTGGTGGGGCAGGGAGCTACACTACAGAAAAGGGGAAAAATAAAAAAATATAATCAATTTTATTCTAAACTGGGTACTGGCAGACAGCTGCCAGTACCCAAGATGGCGGCTATTAAGACAGAGGGGGAGAGTTAGAGAGCTGTTTGGTGGGGGATCAGTCAGGTTGGGGGCTAAAGGGGGGTCCTACAGAGCAGCATATGTAAATATGCCTTTTCTTTAAAAAAAAAAAAGCCCAAATATAGCTTTTATTTTAGTACTGGCAGTTTCTGCCAGTACTTAAGATGGCGGGGACAATTGTGGGGTGGGGGAGGGAAGAGAGCTGTTTGGGAGGGATCAGGGGGTCTGATGTTTCAGGTGGGAGGCTAAGCTCTACACTAAAGCTAAAATTAACCCTGCAAGCTCCCTACAAGCTACCTAATTAACCCCTTCACTGCTAGCCATAATACGTGTGATGCGCATTTAGCGGCCTAAGTACCAAAAAGCAACGCCAAAGCCATATATGTCTGCTATTTCTGAACAAAGGGGATCACAGAGAAAAATTTGCAACCATTTATGCCATAATTGCACAAGCTGTTTGTAAATAATTTCAGTGAGAAACAAAAAGTTTGTGAAAAAGGGAACTTTTTTTTTTATTTGATCGCATTTGGCGGTGAAATGGTGGCATGAAATATACCAAAATGTGCCTAGATCAATACTTTGGGTTGTCTGCTACACTAGACTAAAGCTAAAATTAACCCTACAAGCTCCCTACAAGCTCCCTAATTAACCCCTGCACTGCTGGGCATAATACACGTGTGGTGCGCAGCGGCATTTAGCGGCCTTCTAATTACCAAAAAGCAATGCCAAAGCCATATATGTCTGCTATTCTGAACAAAGGGGATCCCAGAGAAAAATTTACAACCATTTGTGCCATAATTGCACATGCTGTTTGTAAATAATTTCAGTGAGAAACCGAAAGTTTGTGAAAAAGTGAACGATTTTTTGTATTTGATCGCATTTGGCGGTGAAATGGTGGCATGAAATATACCAAAATTGGTCTAGATCAATACTTTGGGATGTCTTCTAAAAAAATATATATACATGTCAAGGGATATTCAGGGATTCCTGAAAGATATCAGTGTCCCAATGTAACTAGCGCTAATCTTGAATAAAATGGTTTGGAAATAGTGCTACTTGTATTTATGGCCCTATAACTTGCAAAAAAAGCAAAGAACATGTAAACATTGGGTATTTCTAAACTCAGGACAAAATTTAGAAAATATTTAGCATGGGTGTTTTTTGGTGGTTGTAGATGTGTAACAGATTTTGGGGGTCAAAGTTAGAAAAAGTGTGTTTTTTCCATTTTTTTCTCATATTTTATAATTTTTTTTATAATAAATTATAAGATATGATGAAAATAATGCTATCTTTGGAAAGTCCATTTAATGGCGAGAAAAACGGTATATAATATGTGTGGGTACAGTAAATGAGCAAGAGGAAAATTACAGCTAAACACAAACACCGCAAAAATGTAAAAATAGCCTTGGTCCCAAACGGACAGAAAATGAAAAAGTGCTGTGGTCATTAAGGGGTTAATCATGAAAAAATAATTGTGGGTTTTATGTCCCTTTAATGTGCCAAAAGTTAGTATTATCATTTGCATTTTACAGTTTTTACAGAAGCAGGGCAACTGTCTGTAGCATGTGGTCTTTTTCAGAATATCCATTTTTAATTCTATCATTTATTAAATGGCAACCTAAAAATACATACAATATGCTTAACATCCCTAAAGTGTTTATTCTGCCTTGCGTTATACAATAATGTACTAAAGAATATTGATTTTGTTGATTTAATCACAGTTTTTATATTAGCAATTACCTGAACCAGCTACAGATCTTTTATCTCTTTGATTGTATCTATTAGGATTAACTGTAAATGAGCATGTGCATTGCTCTAAGCAATCACTATGTGATATGTAGTACAGAATCATAGCTCAATAGAAAGCACAATTGTATAACATAATCAATGTATTTTTTAGAATAAGCAAGGAAATTAAATAATACATGGTTATTAAAATGTTTCATTATGGGGGGGCGGAGCTAACTGCCGTGCAGAGTGGACGTCTCAGGCTAGAGCTCCTCTCATTTTATTAGTTTAAAATCAAATTAAAGCCTATTTTACCCTAAAAAAAAGAACACTTTTTGACTAGCCTTAGGTGCACTGTCCTATACCCTTGACAGGCACCCTGTTTTGGGGCATTTGCGGACCTCTCCATACTTTTGGACAGTGACCGGAGCTGGCCCTTCTACCTGCCCTCAAAGCACCTACCCATCTGCGATTGCTGACTGTGTCGGAGGGTCGGGGCTCCGCTCCAGCACTAGCGACGCTGACCTGGACCTGTCGCCTTGTATTCGTGAGAGCAGGGCAGCCAGCGGTATGAAGCGCAACCAGGGGTGAGCAGGACGGGACGCCGGGACCGGCGTGCCCTGGTGCAGTAGCAGAGAGCCACGTTTGGCCTTTCAAGTCTGACCCGATCCGACCAGCAGAAGGAGACTGGTTATCTTCGCGGACGGGGCGCAGCATCGGATCCCCGCTTAGCCCGGTGGGTGTATTGGAGAAGAAAGCGGCGGGAACAGCCGCCATCTTGCCGCCATTTCGTCACCCCGGCCTTGCTTTCCATCGCTAAGCTGCAGGGCGGGAGGGACGCAGGAACCTGAGCGGGGCTGCTGCCTAGATCACCCTTGCTGATCTCGGGTGGAGGCACTGGAGAGGACTCTGCCTATAAAATAGGCTTTGCCGGAACAGCCATCTGCCGAGACCTCAGCATGGACCGGGTGAGTTACAGCCCTAGCCACACAACACTTTTACTGTATAAGGGATTCCCTTACTTGTGACCTTACAGCGCCTAACTGAGAGGGGACAATAGACTTTTGAATCTACTACTCTGTTGCCCTTGCCAGGGTGTCACATTGGGGGCTGGGAGAGGAGTACCCTGAGGAGGCCTCTATTGCGCATCACTAGGCCCACTAGACCTTCAACTCAATCAGGATCTGCCTTGAGTTTCCCCTAGCAGTTTGGATGTCACTAACACTTTAGAAAGTGCAACATAACACCTCATAGGTACTTAGTGCCAAATTGCATGGATTAAGTCAGTGCTAGGTAGGGGGTATTGATTTAGCCCCATCCTCTTGGTGTCAACTCAGGGGGCATCCATCTTTCAACCTGCCGGGGGGCTAGACTGTGTCACAGATCTGCAATCACCCTCCTATGCCCCAGCAGACCCCTCTATCCATAACCCTCCCTGCACATCTTACAGAACTGCTACTGCTTTTGGAGGCTGACTCATTTGGCTCACCCTTCCTGTTAAGTTGTCTGTCATTCTCCTGGCATACCCCCTTTGTTGCACTATCAAGGCCACAAGCTGAGTCTCAGACCCACTCTGCTGCGTCCCTAACTCCCCTTGAGGAGAGAGTTTCCTACCTAGGAGGGTAGTCACAACAGAACTGGACACCTTGTACTCCTGCTCAAGAGACAGTATAAGCATTTGTGCCATTGGCAAACACAAGCAACCGTCCACACTTACTAACTCTCATTAGACTGTATAAACCTGCCATCCCAGTGAATAACAGTTTAAGGGCACTGAGGTATTTACACTTACATGTTGCAGGCACCTGAATTATCACTCTCTTGCCACCTTCTCCCAGGACACTCATAAGCTCCTTACGAGGCTTCCCTGCCACACGGCAGTTCAGGCTACAGGCTACTGCCGACTGTATACATAAAGTGTACTGATCTAGAACTGTGATTGTTTGTGCTGCTGTGCCAGCTTATGATTCTCTGTGGCCCTAGCACAGAGTGGAGTGTTTTAATTTACTTAAGTGTTTTGCCATAATATAACCTGTACGTCTTCTTTTTAGGACAAGGGGATCCACACTACTCAGACCCTAGCCTCTCCTGTCTGTCGACTGCACATAGGTTGTTTGCGGGGTAAGGGAGGGGTCAAACCCAGCCTCTTGTCTGGTGAGCGGACCGACAGGAGACACAGACTCTGGTAGTGTATGCCTGCTAACCCATTTAAGTGCTTACCATCTTTGCTCTTGCTCACCTTCCCCTTCGGACTCACCCTTTCCGGCCTGCTCATGCAGGCTGGTCACCTCCTCTTTCCCTTTTCCCTTCCAATAGGTCGTACCCCCTTCTCCCTGGGTCCAAGGGGGAATACCTTGTCTAGGCTTGACTAAGGTTTTTCATTATAAATCAAAGGTAATTATCAGTAGGCTCCACTGGGCCCCTGCCTCTGTGTGGATCGGTGTCTTGCGTTAATTGCTCAGAGTTGAGGAGCAGTGTTATGCTCCTAGGCACCGCCATGCGGAGGTAGGGGTCATAAGTGGACGTCTGGCCCCACTCAGTCATGTAACATTAGTTTGCAAGTGTATTTTCCTTTTCCTAATTTGCCAACCTGTAGGGCCTACATATCTCCTTAGCAGTCTCTAAACCCCAGGCTTACCTGTTCAGAATAGGATACTTCTTCCGGATTTGAAAATGCCCAACAACACCAAGAGACACTCGAAAACGCCAGGCCAGGGGCAGAAAACGGTCCGAGACCACTTTACACAACCAAATAAACACCGTAATGACGATCCGCTTGAGGATCAGAGCGACTCTGAATCCCTTGGGGATGGATCTCAACCCAATCTTACACCTCAGGTCCGATCACAACACCTGATCACAGAGGATACCCTCAAAAAAATGTTAGCAAACCAAACCCATCTCCATAACTAAGGAAATTCAGCGCAATCATGCTGAACTCCGCAAGGACATTTCTGTGATTGGAGACAGAGTAGACTCCTTGGAAAGAAAGCAGGACGACCTTGCTACCGACCATACCAACCTGTTGGCATACTCCGAATCTCTGGCAGACCAGATCAGTCAACTGGAATTTAAACTGGCTGATGTGGAAGATAGGTCTCGCAGAAACAACGTAAGATTCAGAGGCATTCCGGAGGACATTCAACCTGCAGAACTTCAAACTTTCTTGAAAGACCTATTTAGGGACCTGCTGGGCCCAACAGATGGACTTAACGATACCATGGAAAGAGCTCACAGAGCCTTACGACCCAGAACTGTCTCACAAGAGAAACCGAGAGACGTCATAGTCTGTTTTCATAGCTTTCCATTCAAAGACAAGCTCATGCAGGCGGCCTTCAGGAAACCGCAGATCTCAGAGAAGTTCAAAGATATACAGCTGCTACCCGACTTATCTGCACACACCCTACAACATCGCAGATACTTCCAACCGGTCACACAGATCCTCCGCAGGGAGAACATCAAATACAGATGGGGTTACCCTACTAAATTAATAATCACAAAGGACAATAAGTCATTCACGGTGGCCTCTCTGGCTCAGGGTACGGCCCTCCTAGGTCAGTGGGGCCTTATGGCGGTGGACCCCAGGGGACCCCCTGCGACCCAATCTAAGCTGCGAGTATCGGCCCCTGAGTGGTCGATAAAAGAACAAGGACCGAAGAGACTTAAAACACTGCAGCCTCTAGATCCTATCCAATTGGAGACTCGGCCCTAAGGATAAGTGACACTTGTTGCCTGCCACACCTCAGGAACCTGACAGGCTATGGAATGCCCACTTTTACCTACCAGCTGAGTTTTTCGGTTGGGCAGAGACACTGAGATGGGTTGGCCTTACACATGCCCCCCTAAGATCCCTTTGGCCATACCCTATGGATTCATGTATGCTAAGGTCATGTGTTTAGAAATTTAATTATGTTCACTGTTCTATCTTTATAGCTCTTCAGGCCCACCATACTTTACAGGCCTGTTATAACTAAATACATCTACCTCTGCCTTTAACACCCTATGAGGCTACGGAATGGGGTAGGTACTATGTTGGCAACTGTAGTTACTACTTGTAAGGGACCGCGTTCCACCACTTCATGACAAACCTGAGTGCTTTTTACCCCCTTTACAGCTAAACGTAGTATACCCGGCATTTTTATTTACTATGCCTGGGGTCACACGGACGTGACGTGGTGTTACGTGTTCCCCCTCCCCCCCCCCCCCTGCTTTGGGGGGTTACACCAATGTAATAATGAGTGGGGCCTACATTGACTTAAATATGCACCTATGTAATCACATGTGTCTCCATCATATTCTACATACTATGGTTATGTGTTTTGACCTTATTGCATTTACTGTTCCTTGTCAGGTTTCCATGTTCAAATTGATGTTTTTGTTTAAGTTATGCCCTTAACGGGCGCATAGGTTGATACTTACTTACTCACTTGCACTTTTGTTTACCTTCTTATAGCTTATTTATATAGATATTGGAGTGGGGCTGTCTTTTCCAGCTCCCCTCGTCACACATTCGCTCTTAGCTCCCCCCCCCCCACTGGTTAACCCACACCAGGGTTCCAACTAGGTGGACTATTTCCACCTGTGCTGTCAGTACATTTCCTTTTCTCGTGCTAACCACCTTCCCTAACCCCCAGCCCTCCCACACCTCCCACAGAGAAGGGGATCTAGGTCTCCCAAACACTTCCCCTGCCCATTTACTCTTCTTGTCAGGAGGTAGAGAATGTCCCGTTTACGACTATGCACACATAACTCCAGAGGCTTAAATTCTCCCTACAAGAGGAGCTTACTCTCCCGTACGTTATGTCACCATGATCCTGACGTAGTGTTTCTACAAGAAACACACTGGTTGTTAGCCTCCCCCACCAGATTTCACTCTCGATCGTACACGACCATTGAGTGCTCCTCATTTACAAAGAAAGCTAGAGGGACCGCTGTCATGATTCACAAGAGAATTGCTTATGAGGAAATCCAGGTACTTAGAGACCCCCAGGCCAGATTCACAATTGTAGTATGTAAACTAGATCATGTCACGCACACCCTGGTCTCGATTTACTTACCCAACTCCCATCAGCCTGCTTGTCTCAGGAAAATTTTAAGGTTGATTGACCAACATAAACAAGGTAGAGTCATAATAGCAGGGGACTACAACATGATCTGGGACACTGACCTTGACCGTAAGACACTAAACCCGAATAGGCCCTCTTCCCAACTGACCCTTCTCTCTACACGATTCAAAGCACTCATGTCTGAGTTTGGATATTATGATATCTGGCGTTCTCTACACACCTCGGATAGAGACTTCACTCATTTCTCCCAGGTCCACAAAACCTATTCTAGGTTGGATCATATTTTTTGCTCGGCTGGGACTCTGGACTCGGTGCTCCAATCCAATATCCCTCTATGCCCATGGTCTGACCATGACCCGGTCCTTGTGGACTTACAGCTCAGTGACCCTTTTCCCCATAAAAGCAGATGGTCTCTCCCACGTAATATACTTGCGGACATCCCTTTTAGGGAGGAGTTACGAAGAGATCTTATAGATCTCATCCAACTTAACGACAACGGCCAGACCGCTGATGACACACTCTGGGGAGCCATTAAGGCGGTAACCAGAGGCTATATCATCCGCAAGCAAGCCCGCCTTAAGAAATTAGCTGGACTCTCCCTAGCCCAAGCCCACTGCAGACTAAGACTACTGGAATCTGCTAATAGAACCAAAGTCACGGAGGCATTGTCTTCCCAGATCTCAGCGGTGCGTTTGCATATTAACCATCTAGAATTGCGACGTACCCAAGAGAATCTCACAAAGCTTAAACAGATGTTCTATTATCAGGGCAACAGGGCAGATTCACTATTGGCGAATAAACTACGCCAGAGGAACGGTTCGTCCCGCATTCACCAAATCTTTTACAACAACCACACACACAAACTCCCCTCGCAGATAGGGGACTGTTTCTCAGACTACTACTCTAAGCTCTATGATCTTGAGGGTACTGAGATCAGAGCCCCCGCCTCCACTCAACAGATCAGAGAGTTTCTCGATACCTTAAACCTACCCTCCCTGTCGACGGAACAACAGGAGTCCCTGACTAATCCGTTCACTCAGTTGGAAGTCAAACGGGTCATCCAGCGGCTCAAATCTCTTAAGGCCCCTGGCCCTGACGGATTCCCCGCACAGTTCTACAAAACCTACTGCCAAGAACTAGTGCCGCTACTCCTTAGGTTTTTTAACAGTGCCAGACAAGGAGGAAGCTTTAAAAGGGAATTTTTGGAGGCTGAGATCATTATGATCCCGAAACCAAATAAAGACCCCTCTCTCTGCCCCAACTATAGGCCTATCTCGCTTATAAATGTGGACATAAAAATCTATTCCAAGCTTATTGCTAATCGAATTTGCAAACTTCTGCCTACCCTGGTCAACCCAGACCAAGTGGGGTTTATACACAACCGAGAGGGCTCAGATAACACCAGGCGCCTCATTAATATTGTCTGTGAATCGACAAGAATGAACAAGCCTTTTTCGGTCATCTCTTTAGATGCTGAAAAGGCCTTCGATAGGGTTAGATGGAGCTACCTTTGGGAGACCCTAGATGTCCTTAAATTCCCCTCTGATATACGCCTAGCTATCCAAGCCCTATACTCTAACCCTACAGCTACAGTTAGGGGAGTGGGGTTCCATTCGACTCCATTCCCCATCCGTAACGGCACGAGACAGGGCTGCCCTCTCTCCCCACTCCTGTTTGCCCTGGCAATAGAGCCGCTTGCAGAAACTATACGCACTAATAAAGACTTGATGGGTATTACACTCTCGGGCTCTAAGCATAACATCGCCTTATTTGCTGACGATGTGACGGTGTTCTCAGCAGACCCTCTCCATACCATCCCCAAACTTCTGGATATACTTGAGGCCTTTGGCTCTCTCTCCTTTTACAAACTTAACGTCCCCAAAACAGAAATTTACTGGTGTGGTTTCCCCAAAAAATATATCTCGGCCCTCCAGAGGCAATTCGACTTTAAATGGTCTAGTAAAAATATCACTCACCTTGGAGTTAAAATATCAAACGACCTGAAACAGATGGTCAAAGATAACTTTTCACCCTTGTTGGC
This sequence comes from Bombina bombina, assembly GCF_027579735.1. NCBI lineage: Eukaryota > Metazoa > Chordata > Amphibia > Anura > Bombinatoridae > Bombina > Bombina bombina. Next base: position 948,683,201 of record NC_069500.1, on the reverse strand, counting down.
AGACCTGCGAGCGCTAAAGAACACCTGGGATCACAAGAGCATCTCTTGGATGGGCCGTATAGCCTCTCTCAAGATGTCATTCCTCCCACGGCTCACCTATCTATTTAGGTGTCTGCCAATTAGAGTACCCTCCCACTTACTGTTGCAATTCCAAAGTGAATGCACTAAATTCATTTGGCAGAATAAAACCCAGAGGATAGCTCATAAAACCCTCCAGTTCCCGGTCCACTTGGGGGGTTTAGCCTCCCCATCCATAATTAAGTATTATGAGGGAGCCATGCTCACGCATATCTCCCAGTGGGGAGTTTTGCAATCTCAGGACAGGTGGAGGGATATCAAACAAGCTTCACTGCCCTTTGATATCTATCTAAAAGATTTAATCTGGACCCCGGTCCACAGTCGCAGAACCCTAAACATCCACGACCTTGTAATCGTTGAGTGTCTGGCGGTTTGGGATAAGATCCGGCATCGCAAGTTGATCGCGCCGCATCCCTCCCCAATTACCTCTATCCCTGGCCTTTTTACGGGCCTCCCAGATACACACCCCAATACTTGGGCTAGAATGGGAGTGACTCAAGTCTCGGATCTCTGGTCTGCGGCCAGTGGAGATGGCTATCTCAGGTTGTCCAGGGACAGCCTTGGTAAAGATGCCCCACCTTACCTCCACTTCGAGCTTACTAGGATTAAGAGTTTCCTATCTAGTTGGGGCTTTTCCCCCTCCACTTCGCGCCCACTTACCCCTTGGGAATCTACTTGGAAGGGTGGGCGTAGACTCTACAAGCCTCTGTCGAGACATTACTGCCTGCTAGAGGGCACGGCACCCCCGGACCTGGCCCCGCATTTGAACAAGTGGGACATTATCCTCCACACCAGAATCTCGGCCAGCGCCTGGCAAGGGTCTCTTACCTTGACCAAAAAATCTTTGCATTGTGTGACAATGTTTGAAACGCACTATAAAGTCATCTCTCAATGGTACCTGGTCCCAGTGCGACTGGCCAAGATGTTCCCGACGTCCTCCCCTCAATGCTGGAGGGAATGTGGGGCCCAGGGGAGCACGCTCCACATCTGGTGGGAATGCCCCAAATTGTCTCACTTGTGGAGTCTGTGTTTCCGCACTCTATCTGCTCTCCAGATACAACTCCCCAAAAGCCCTGCCACTGCACTTCTACATTTAAACTTACATGCCCTCCCCAAACACCAACAGATCTTTTGTGTTTATCTTCTAACTTCAGTCAAATCATGTATTGCTAGATGCTGGAAGAAAACTTCCCCCCCTGGCTGGTCTGATATCCTTAGAAACATGGCCTACTTACAGGCCATGGAAAGGGATATATTCTATAATTTGGACAAAAGTGACCTGTTTGAGATGATCTGGGCCGACTGGTCGGAGATACACGACACCACATGGCTCCCCCAGGTCAGGGTATAGAAACGCACATATTTTCCACCTCAGCCAAATCCCGATAGGTACCTTTCTTTCCCTCCATCCCTCCCCCACCCACAAAGATGAATCCCTCCCCTCCACCTCCCCCCCCCCCTCCTTCCCCCTTTCGATAATTTCTCATGTAATGTACTGACTTCTATCTTGGATACTTCAAGGACTCAGTTGTATCCTTTCTAATGGTTTTTTTTTCCTTTTTTGTTTGTTTGTATTTCATCCTAGTACTTTATGATACGCTCTGTACTATAATGTGCAGGGGATCTGCGAATCCCCAAACAGTGTTATACTTGTTAAAACAAATAAAAACTTTTGATCAAAAAAAAAAATTAAAAAAAAATGTTTCATTATTTAATTTGTAGGGAATTGAATGTTGAGTGTAATGTCCCTTTAAATAAATATATGCATTGTATTAACCTGTTAAGGACATATGACAGAATTTTTCCGTCATAAAACAATTGAGCAAACTGAAAGCTGTGTCCTTAAAGGGTTAAAGACCACCTGCTAAGGGTAGAGGTTAGAAAATATTTTGATTAGGATGCCTAAAATACTTATTCTGCCTTATGCCATACAACATTACTCCAATGAATATTGATTTTCATGTATTCAAGTGTTTTGTATATAACACAACAGCATGAAAATGTTATATTCGAAAATAGCACTTTCTAAAACATATAGAGAATCTGCTACTATGAAAATTGTAATTAAAATGTCACAATCAATATTTCTGCAAAATTCTGTTTTGTGTACTATGTCCATTTAAGTTCAGAATTTAAGTTCCATACATCATTGGCAAGTTTGCTTTTTTTACATCAAAAGCAAACAAAAAACAGTAATGAATTTGTAGGAGAATATTGGTTTATTTTAAATTATAAGGAATAAAACAATAATAATGTCACTTAAAATAAATATATAAGCTTAGTAGGAAAGAGGGTAGAAGAGTCCTAATATGAAAAAGATGATTAACTTATCAAAATCAATATTCCTTAGTGCATTATTATATAAGACAAGGCAGAATAAGAACTTTGAGCATGTTTGTAGCATGTGGTCTTCTTTAAGAATACCTCTGGACAAAGTGCAGCCTGTGCTAGTCAGCATTTCACAAGGACTTTGGTTGTTATTTTATGACATTTTGGATTTTTTTTAATTCATTAATGTATTGTATTTAATTATATTGATAGCACCCCCTGGTGTCTATTCTGTGGTATATGTTTTATACCACACAGTCACTTTTTTTTTCTTTAACCCTATGAGTGCTTAGCTGGATTTAAAAAAAAATTCAGTTTTTTACTATTTTAAAAAAAAATTGACTTTTTTCCCCCCAGATCCCCAAGACTTATACTGTTGGAAAGGTTAGGGATTACCTTTCCACACGGTGGATCTTGGGGGTCTGTAGCTGCATGCCCCTTTCCCCTATACTTTCTATTGCAAATATTAAATAATGTTGTGCGGTGATGTCATCACGTCATTGCGTGTGACGTCACCGCACGTAACAGGAAGCCCCGGCGATGCCTGTCACTATACAGGCCCGATTGCCGGGGTGGGAGATGGTAGGAGCCCCCAGATTGCTAAAAAGGTGGTCGTTAGCACTCAAGGGAAGAAATATGAAACACAATTTTTTTTCGATGATTCAAATAGAGAATACAGTTTCGAACACATTTCTAAGTTACTTCTATTATCTAATTTGTTTTATTCTCTTGGTATCATTTGTTGAAGGAGCAGCATAGCACTACTGGTTTCTAACTGAACACATGGGTGAGCCAATGACAAACTGTATATATCTGTAGCCACCAATTAGCAGCTAGAACCTAGGTTCTTTGCTGCTCCTGAGCTTTCCTAGATAAACCTTTCAGCAAAGGATAACAAGAGAAGGAAGCAAATTAAATATTATAAGTAAATTGGACAGTTGTTTAAAATTGTATGCTCTGTCTAAATCATGAGAGAAAAATTTTGGGTTTCATTTTCCTTTAAGAATATACTTTTTTTCATGGTGTCAATTTACCATACATAATGCTTTGATAGGCTTACCAGAAATCCCACTTTTACTGGGATTGTCCCGGTTTGGAGGCGCTGTCCCAGTGTCCCACCCAGTTGTTCATTCTGTCCCAGTTGGGTTGCCACCTCCAGGTTTCAAATCATGTGTCCGGGCTTCAGACCACCTGAAACCCAGACACATTATTCAAAATAACTGGACTGTGGCTCTCCAGCATAGTTGGATGCTGTTACTTTGTTACATACAGCCCAGCTTAGCTTAACGTTTGTGTCATTCAAAGTTTACATTTAGTAATACAGGCTGAGTGAGCAGCGTAGGGTTTTTTTTTTAAATTTTGTAGTACTACTTGGTTTATTTTTCTAAGAATTTAACACCTTCTCCCCCCGACCCTTGGTGTCATTGCCGGTAATACACCTTTAGGGGAATCATATGGGTATGACTAGGAAGTACAGACAGGCAGGATTTTTGGCCTGGATCTTGCTTTACTGCATGCAGGATAGCATTTTGGCTGTAATCTTCCTGCATTATGGTATAGAGTAGCCTCTTAAACAGCTTTAGCAGGTACGTGTTTCTTTTTTACTTTCATTCAATGTTGTATTTGTGCCTTATCAGTATTTGGCTCTGTTCCTTAATTAGACACAGAAAACACATATTACACTGCAGATATTAAATTGTGAAATTGATAAAGTGATAATTATGCTTGGTGTTTGGCATTATTTAGAATATGTGATTTAGATTTATGATTTATTTGCCATGACAACGTAATGGTGCCTTTTTCACTAGGGGGTGGTGTTATGGTCTATTTAAACTGTGTGATTCACTTGTTTGACTGAGGAAGGGTAGAGTATCCACAAAACATTACACACATAAAAGCTACTCCTTTAAAAGGACTGGTAATTGCCACGCCCCCTTGACCACGCTCCTGACCACACCCCCACTGGCACCGCACCCGGTGGTCCCAGTTTCACCTCTAAAAATTATGGTAAGCCTATGCTTTGACATTTTAAATTCTGCTATCAAAAACTGTAATTAAATAATCTAACTCACCATTCCTCTGTATAGTGTTATATGATGCAAATGAGAATTATCAATTTTGACTTGATAAGCCATGGTTTATTTTACATAAAACATGTTAAAAAGTTTCCCAGAAGTTAGTTCCCAGGCAAACTGCTGAACTGACTTTTGTGACATCACAAGTCCTTTAGCAAAATGGGAACTGACCTCTATTTTTGACAGTGTTTTGACTAGGGTTGCCACCTCGGCTATGTTTTCCTGGACACACATGTTGCAGGGTGTGCAGAGGGGAACATGCATTGTGCAAATAGTGAACATGGACAGCACTATTCATGTTCCTCCCTGCAGCATGTGCAACTCATCAGTGCATGTTCCCCTCTGCACCCCCTGCAACATGTGTAACTCATAAGTGCATGTTCCACTCTGCACCCCCTGCAGCATGTGTAACTCATAAGTGCATGTTCCCATCTGCACACCCTGTAGCATGTGTAACTCAAAAGTGCATGTTCCCCTCTGCACACCCTGCAGCATGTGTAACTCATAAGTGCATGTTCCCCTCTGCACACCCTGCAGCATGTGTAACTCATAAGTGCATGTTCCCCTCTGCACCCCCTGCAACATGTGTAACTCATAAGTGCATGTTCCACTCTGCACCCCCTGCAGCATGTGTAACTCATAAGTGCATGTTCCCATCTGCACACCCTGTAGCATGTGTAACTCAAAAGTGCATGTTCCCCTCTGTACACCCTGCAGCATGTGTAACTCATAAGTGCATGTTCCCATCTGTACACCCTGCAGCATGTGTAACTCATAAGTGCATGTTCCCCTCTGCACCCCCTGCAACATGTGTAACTCATAAGTGCATGTTCCACTCTGCACCCCCTGCAGCATGTGTAACTCATAAGTGCATGTTCCCATCTGCACACCCTGTAGCATGTGTAACTCAAAAGTGCATGTTCCCCTCTGCACACCCTGCAGCATGTGTAACTCATAAGTGCATGTTCCACTCTGCACTCCCTGCAGCATGTGTAACTCATAAGTGCATGTTCCCATCTGCACACTCTGCAGCATGTGTAACTCAAAAAGTGCATGTTCCCCTCTGCACACCCTGCAGCATGTGTAACTCATAAGTGCATGTTCCCATCTGCACACCCTGCAGCATGTGTAACTCATAAGTGCATGTTCCCCTCTGCACACCCTGCAGCATGTGTAACTCATAAGTGCATGTTCCCATCTGCACACCCTGCAGCATGTGTAACTCATAAGTGCATGTTCCACTCTGCACTCCCTGCAGCATGTGTAACTCATAAGTGTATGTTCCCATCTGCACACTCTGCAGCATGTGTAACTCAAAAGTGCATGTTCCCCTCTGCACACCCTGTAGCATGTGTAACTCATAAGTGCATGTTCCCCTCTGCACTCCCTGCAGGATGTGTAACTCATAAGTGCATGTTCCCCTCTGCACTCCCTGCAGCATGTGTAACTCATAAGTGCATGTTCCCCTCTGCACTCCCTGCAGCATGTGTAACTCAAAAGTGCATGTTCCCCTCTGCACACCCTGCAGCATGTGTAACTCATAAGTGCATGTTCCCCTCTGCACACCCTGCAGCATGTGTAACTCATAAGTGCATGTTCCACTCTGCACCCCCTGCAGCATGTGTAACTCATAAGTGCATGTTCCACTCTGCACTTCCTGCAGCATGTGTAACTCATAAGTGCATGTTCCCCTCTGCACACCCTGCAGCATGTGTAACTCATAAGTGCATGTTCCACTCTGCACTCCCTGCAGCATGTGTAACTCATAAGTGCATGTTCCCATCTGCACACTCTGCAGCATGTGTAACTCAAAAGTGCATGTTCCCCTCTGCACACCCTGCAGCATGTGTAACTCATAAGTGCATGTTCCCATCTGCACACCCTGCAGCATGTGTAACTCATAAGTGCATGTTCCCCTCTGCACACCCTGCAGCATGTGTAACTCATAAGTGCATGTTCCCATCTGCACACCCTGCAGCATGTGTAACTCATAAGTGCATGTTCCCATCTGCACACCCTGCAGCATGTGTAACTCATAAGTGCATGTTCCACTCTGCACTCCCTGCAGCATGTGTAACTCATAAGTGCATGTTCCACTCTGCACTCCCTGCAGCATGTGTAACTCATAAGTGCATGTTCCCATCTGCACACTCTGCAGCATGTGTAACTCAAAAGTGCATGTTCCCCTCTGCACACCCTGTAGCATGTGTAACTCATAAGTGCATGTTCCCCTCTGCACTCCCTGCAGGATGTGTAACTCATAAGTGCATGTTCCCCTCTGCACTCCCTGCAGCATGTGTAACTCATAAGTGCATGTTCCCCTCTGCACTCCCTGCAGCATGTGTAACTCAAAAGTGCATGTTCCCCTCTGCACACCCTGCAGCATGTGTAACTCATAAGTGCATGTTCCACTCTGCACCCCCTGCAGCATGTGTAACTCATAAGTGCATGTTCCACTCTGCACTCCCTGCAGCATGTGTAACTCATAAGTGCATGTTCCCCTCTGCACCCCCTGCAACATGTGTAACTCATAAGTGCATGTTCCCATCTGCTTACCCTGTAGCATGTGTAACTCAAAAGTGCATGTTCCCCTCTGCACACCCTGCAGCATGTGTAACTCATAAGTGCATGTTCCCTGCAGCATGTGTAACTCATAAGTGCATGTTCCACTCTGCACCCCCTGCAGCATGTGTAACTCATAAGTGCATGTTCCACTCTGCACTCCCTGCAGCATGTGTAACTCATAAGTGCATGTTCCCCTCTGCACCCCCTGCAACATGTGTAACTCATAAGTGCATGTTCCCATCTGCTCACCCTGTAGCATGTGTAACTCATAAGTGCATGTTCCACTCTGCACCCCCTGCAGCATGTGTAACTCATAAGTGCATGTTCCACTCTGCACTCCCTGCAGCATGTGTAACTCATAAGTGCTTGTTCCCCTCTGCACCCCCTGCAACATGTGTAACTCATAAGTGCATGTTCCCATCTGCTCACCCTGTAGCATGTGTAACTCATAAGTGCATGTTCCACTCTGCACCCCCTGCAGCATGTGTAACTCATAAGTGCATGTTCCACTCTGCACCCCCTGCAGCATAGTTGTAAATTTATATTTTTGAAGGTCTGTATAAAATGAGTTGTGATTATGCTACTGTATTATATACATAGAGTTGTAGCTGCAGATCCACATTTTATTTATCGAGAGAGAAGGAAACATTTTTATTGTTAAAGGTGGGTTAGTAGCTTGTGGGTGGGGATTAGAGGCAACATAAAGTAGGGGATATGAGGTGACTAGAACTCAGGAGCACAAG